>NW_022699005.1:550728-575274 GCF_011630105.1 Anneissia japonica | reverse complement strand
CAATTACTTTAGGCGACGTTTGTAGACTAACCTACTCGTACCAACGTCCGCATGTCGCGACGCTGGTGTATTACTATTCAGCGTTTTTACTATATTTCTAGGTTTTCTATTTCTACGTTTAATTGGCCATGTCTCAGCCACAATATTTTGAGGCCAATAATATTTAGAACCCAGTTAAACTTATTTACTAGCCTATTTCAACGTGCTAATTTAATTATTACATTTAGGGGACGCTTGTTGTAGACTGGCATACACACAGTGTTTTCGGAAATAAATACCATTTTATACACATGCGCAGATCGATTCGCCAGCAGCGAGTCATCGCCAGCAGCAGCGAGTCCTCAGCAGCGAGATGTCACTGCAGCAAAACACTATTGTACACGGTACCAACGCTGTTCTAATATAGACAATGGGTCGTGTCTCATATTATTTGTTATATTTTTATTATTCGTTATTTTCACTTGACTCGCATAAATAATTTTGTTCGAAGAACATTTATATGCAGTTGTACTTCGCAGCACTTCACTTGCAATTTGCAATTTTTAGTTCTATATAACCTTTACGGGCTGACGGACTGAGCTTAGCCCCCCCCCCCCCCAATTCATTAAGCCATGGGATTGGCCTTTACTTTGGACTGACTGTCATAGAGGAAATCCAATATGACCTTCACATATTATTTGCATTTTAGATGCTTTATCGCATATCTTCAATAATTATCAAATATGTAACAGATTCACTGAGGTTTAATCACACGTTAGATATATGACAAATTTCAGGTTTAAAAGGTACACTTTTTTAAATATAAGAACACATTTTATATGAACGTTGAAATTGCTTTAAAATTAAGAACAAAATAAGAATAAATTAAGGCTAAGGCAAAATGTCACATGAGGATTTTATTATTTATTTATCTAGAAAAAACAACAAATTTTATCCTTAAGTTCAGTAGGTGTGACTATGTAATTCTTTATTATAAGTTTTATACTGTCCTTCAATAATTTTTTTTGGTGTTGAAAAGTGTGTAAAGTTTGAACTAAATAAGAAAATTTTGAGCCTGAAATCGGCCAAAAAAAAAATAAATAAATAAATTAAAAAAAATTACTGGGTCTTATAAAAAAAAAAAAGTGTACTTTACTACCAATTTATGTAATTCCAGTAACCGAAAAATTGTACAAGTAGGCATAAGGCAAACAGGTATATTTTCAATGTTCACATACGGTATTATGTCTATATACTTTTGCGGTCGCAGACAGCCTATTTTCAGCCATGTCAATAATAAATATTGTTTTAATTCACTACAGACAATGCCATGTTTAACACATGCATACAATATGTCAAAATGCGTCACTGAAAAAAAGGTCTACTCTTTGATTGTCCCATACTAATAATCCTGGTTCATTGAGTCTGAGACAACTATATAAAGAAAAAAATGCTTTTTACAGTTGCCTCAGATTTTGTGTGATAATAGGGTAAATCCATGAACCTATACTCACGATTTTACTCGAAGATTGATTCATTGTCATCATTCCTTTTCTATGCTATGACAAGCTCATAGCAGAAATAGTGTCAAGCAATATTTGATGTGGATTAGCATAGGCTATCCCTTAATCTCATCAAAGTGAAAATATTGTATAATATCTACATGATATAAAATGGAGTCCCTCTTTAGCATTGGTCAGTTCAGTGAAGTTAACAAACCTATTTGAAACATAATGTATCTGTAATATGGCCATAAATCCACTATTAAGCCGTCTGCTGATTGTCAGTCTGAAAAGTATTTATAATTCATCTAATCTTATATTCATTCTAAACACAGATGTTTCATATTCTTTATGTGCACTGCTACAGTTTACTACCGTATAGATACAAGGCACTAGCAGTACTGACCTACAGGCATATGAATGAATGGATGAATGAATGAATAAATGTTAATCAAACAATACTTCAGAAGGCGATCAATTTAGAGCGATTCATTCCTACTCGTCGATTTAGTTTATCACACTATAATGTAGGTGAGGTTTATCATATATCATGGTTTATCAATCTGCGATATTGTAGGCCTAATGTAATATTAATACTGAAAAGTGTGGAACACACATTTTGTTTTGTTAATTAATTATAAACGAATCTGATATGTATTTGTTAATGGATAGATAATGTTTATACGGGTACGATGGTTATTACATACGAGCTTGTTAATGCAAAATTAAATTGGTAATTAGTTTCACGTAAGGTTCGGTAAGTGTATATTGACTATCAATTTTACTGTCCTATAATTCTAGCGTTAATTGTGCTGGTAAATATCAAAACAAAAATTGTTTTGTTAAAAATGAGCCTTTGTAATGTATACTTTGCTTTATATTCGCAACTCTGCTTAGGTTTTGACAACAATCTTTCAGATCGTAAATATTTTAGTTCTTTATTAAAAAATAATAGCTTAAAAAAAAATAATAGAAAATTGTAAATTTTTTACGCGACTCCAAAATTTGATAAGGGAGGGTACGTGAAACAAGCAATTAATTTTATTTGGCCTAAATATATCATCGAATTTATTTACGGGAGCTTTTGCTGCATTGAATTTTTGTAGGCTGTTACAGTAGTAGTAGTAGTAATATATGGAACGAAATTGGTAACTTATTGTTTAGCTGTCGTTCATGCTATTAACTATTTTTGTTTTGCTTACTATTAATATAAAGCCGATCACCCAAGGACTCCAAAAATAGAAGTAAACAGGCAGTTGTAGTTTGTAGTTAGCCTTTGTCGCTACGGTTATGGTAAATGGTTATCTTTTTCGTTATTGGATGTAATTGGGTATAGGCAAAACAAGGTTTGGTCAAGTTATCATCCTGAATTTGAGTCATCGATGTTATATTTATTCGTATTTTCATTAGTGATTGCTATATTGTTTTTGTTATTATTATTACTACTACTACTAATAATAATAATATTATTATTATTAATAAAAAACGTTGTTATTATTATATGTTTATTGTTGTTGTTGTTATTATTGCTGTTATTGTTGTTGTTATTGCTGTTGATAGGCATAGAAGATGATCAATTTGAGATATTGTTCCAATATTCTATCTTTTTTAACAAACTCTTACTAAAATCTTGGAAGGTGGAGTAGAAAAAGGGAAATAACATTATCAAGAATGGAAAGGAAATCTCCAGAGTTCCAGTTACTAAATTTTTAGGAGTTTATATAGATGAACGATTGGTATGGGACGTACATATCCAGAACTTATGTAAATTGGCAGCTCGTAACGTTGGTGCCATTCGTAATTCAACAGACAACACTCGGTCATTGTTGTGACAGGACGCATAATTATAAACAAAGAAAACACGTATCTTGGTGTTATTTGTTAAATGAAGTTGAAGGGGAAGGCGTTGCAGGCCAAGGCATATGAGGGCTGGGTCACGAAGGTCACGAAGGTCATTGTCTTTTGTATAGACCTAATTTGTTGACAATACACGAAATGTGGAGCTCTCCTCTTGTATTTAGTGCTCAAGTGGGAGAAGTTACAGTGTTGCTGGTAGTCTAGATCAGCGTTCTCAAACTTTTTACTTCCAGCAGCCCAGCCGCGCCAGGGACCAACATAACAAATCCTGGCAAGAAATGTTTGATCATGAAGCCTCCATGTATATACAATATTTTGACATCATTATCTGTTCTCTGAGTGATTAAATTGCATTGTATACAAATTAAATATTATTTTATTAAATAAATAATACCGTACATTTGTGTGTCCCCCCACCCGACAATTGTTGATTGTTTTTTTTTCTAACATGATTCAACCAAACACGGTTCAGCCACACTTTCAGCTTTCTCCTACTTCCAAAAACTTTTAGCACACTCTGTTAATCCGCAACTTTGAAAGACTACCGGTATCTTACAGGATGTTTAGTAATAAAGTATCCACATGGGCATTCGGGTATCAAGAAATGTGTTGTGTTTACTGTAGTGATCTTTCTAGGACAGGTCTTATATTTATTTTTACCTTTAGCTCATGACTCATCCCATCATTCTTCCATACCGGATTTACTCGATCTTACAGGGTTCATACTAGACGATAACAGTGTCTAGCTCCCGAGCCGGGGGAATAGACACAAAAACCGCTTATAAACTTAATACTGTAGTTATCTGGCATCTGGCACTTCAGCAGCGCTTGCAAGCGCCGTAATTGTTGAAACAATGAAGCGGCTGTATTAAAAACTATTTTCTCCATGATGAAATGTCTCTTTGTTATTATTAATTTTTTTTAAATTTCCAGATGGCTTCGCGGCCCTCCAAAAATGTTTCGCGGCCCAAATTTAGGCTGCAGACCATAGTTTGCGGAACGTCGATCTAGATGACATTTTAAAACGATTGATGATATTTCTTTTGTCTGTTTTGTCAAATTAGTTGCTCTGGCTAATGCGGGCATTTCTTTCCTCGTATCGCAACCCTTTCTCACGCTAATGTAATTCATTGTTATTATAGTATATTTTATTATTAATTTACCTTTTAGGGCCTCAACATAGAGAGATATTTTCGCTTTGACGTCCTATTGCCATCGTTTATGCATTAATATTATGTAAGAAAACAGAGATAGTTTTTAACATGTAGTTTTTAAGTCACTTTTAGTATATCAATTCCATATTACATCTTGTTTTTATTTATTAAATTTTCAACTCAGTGCCAACCCTTGCAATGTTATTTCAATGTAAATGTTAGGTCTATGCTTACAAATGAAAATAAAATAATACTAATAGGAGTGATATTTTGCCCTATCTGACGTGTAGGCTAATTTTACTGTTGATCCCTTAATTCCACCTGGTAAACCATTTATGTAGATAAGATTACTCTTCTATTTAAGTGACTGCTTTTGTATTATCCAGCCTGAGTCTTGAATTGGTGATTGCCGAAGAAACATCTAAGCTTTCTGACATATTATACATTGTTGTACTGACTCTGTATGTTATTGTATGTTTTAGTTAGTCTATACCCGTTATATATATAAGAAATTTGCCTTCAGGCGGATGGGTCGAGTCTGAGTGCGTGACATTTAATTTGGTTCGTAGGATAAACAGTTTGCGGAACGGGGTCATAAAGTACGTCTTCAGCATGAATTAAAAAATAATATAGAAAAAAAAAAAAAAACATAGGGCAAGCTTCCTTTCTATTCTGGGGTCTTTCTATTCTGGGACCACCACTGTCACCACACATATTTACTAAACACGAATTATTTTCTAATTGGCTTATTTCATACTATTCTGTAAAAGCTAGGTCAAATGAGCACATGTGCCTATTATTGAATCAATATGAAATATTTTTAAACAAATTATTATTATTGTTATTATTATTATTATTATTATTTTACTAATTATTATTATTATTATTATTCGGCCGTATAATTATGTTAACATTATGTTGCTGTTGGTGTTGCTTTTGCTATTATTGTTGCTATTTATGAATACTATAACTACAGTTACGGTATCCTTTGTAGTGAAACAATTACAATATAATACTACATTGTTAATGGTATCATTGTTATTTTTGTTGTTGTCTCTTTGATATCATTATGTATTTTTATTACCTGGCTTTGTGCATACTGTAGAAAAAAGACTGGCAGCTCTCTGTTCGCTTCTGGATTATAATAATTATGTGTAACTTCATCATTAGCGGACCGTCAAGTCAAACAAAAAAAATTACAAAATTATTGTACCTTTTCTCAGTTTTAATTAACATTCCTTTGCACAACCTTCTATGCCATTCCTAATTTTTCGAGTAGGTTGCTCCAGTTAATAATAATAATAATAATAATAATAATAATAATAATAATAAATTATTATTATAATAATAATAATAATAATAATAATAATAATAATAATAATAATAATAATAATTATATTGAGCATTTATATGGCGCTCTTATACTGCAGTCTCACAGCGCTCTAAGACCAACAATTTATTAAAACAAGTGAGTTTTGCGAAGTGACTTAAATTGTGTGAATGACTTGGACTGACGGATGTGAAATGGAAATCAATTCCAGATCAATGGTGCTTGTGCAGTGAATAGCATAAGTTAATATTGTTTTTTTTTTTGTTTTTTTTTTTGTTTTTTTGGCCTAAATTGCCTTGGTATCTAGAATAACCTAAACTACCCGAGTCGTTCTCTCATCTGCTTAGAATTTCCGCATTTTTTTCAAGCATACCCTACAATGGTAAAGCTTCCTATTCTGCTAACTGCATGATGGAATACCATAAAACCTCGAATTGAAGCCCTGGGCTCTTTCTTTTTTTCTCTCTCTCCGAACTTTGGATAGGGTTCTTTTCGAAAAGAACTTCTTTTCGAGGCTACTTTTGCAAAGTAAAGAGTGGGTGGGGGTGGAGGGGCGGGGGCTTCTTTTCAAAATTAATGCTGTAAATTTTGTGAATTTGATGAAACAATAAATAAGACCACTGTAACATCAATCAGTATCATGGAGTGTATTCAAGATGGGTTTCATCTCGGTTGGGCTTCAATTCGAGGTTTTATGGCAGCAAACACTGAAGTGGAGGCGCTGCTTCCAAGAGTTATGTGCGCATGCTCCTCTTTTCATTGCTTGCTTCTCTTAACAGTAGCTGTCGGGACCTCCGCTGCCAATGTTATTTGTATCACCAGATATTCTGTGTTCTCAGTGATTACAGTTATGCATGCGTAAGACCGGTATTAGTTAAATGTACAGGAATAGGAATTCTTTTGAAGAGTGGAAACTGTGTTCCATTAAATTATATTCCAGTTTTGATAAATGTAATTGTAATAATAATATTTCATTTATAATAGTTAAGATGCTTTACAAATAAATATTTTGAAATTTCTGCTAAATCTGTTTTTCGGTTCCCAGACAAATGGCCATTGCCCTTTTCGAGAAATCCTACCAGGTACTGTTGAGTCGTTTTGTATTTTTGTATTTTTATGTTCGTTTTTGTAAATTTGAAATGGTAAAATAAATGATATGATATGATGTGACAACCATGCAGGTATAAAAAAAATATACATTTGTAAAATTGTATTTTGATGCAGGATTGTAGGCTAACGAACTTTTTCCACTAGCAGACCTTAGCATACCCTGCAATTTTAAGGAGAACAAAGGCGCTTACGTCATGTTTTTCATGGACGGATTTTACAGTCCCTCTAACACGGTACAAATTTAGGCATATAGGCCTATTATGTGTATTTTTCTATGATTATACGTTGCACTTAACGGTCTCATCTTAGTATTGCATCAACACTCCCAAATAGTCGCATGTTGTTTTTTGTTTTTTGTTTTTTTCGTGCATAAAATTTGAATGAGCTATACCGTAAAACCTCGAATTGAAGCCCAGTGGGGTTAACATGGAGATGAAGCCTATCTCCAATTGAAGCCCCCTCTTTTTTTGCAAAATTAGCTTCGAAAAGAAGCTCATGGGCTTCTTTTCAAGATAGCATAGGTTTCTTTTAGAGATAGTACAGTACTAACACTGTACTTGAATTTCATAAAACAAAATAAATTATAAAAAAGCTTGGTTATACAGTAGTTTAGGTGATTTAAGGCCATACACTTCATGATACAGATTGATGTTAAAGTGGCCTTATTTATTGTTTTATAGTAGGCCTACAAATTCACAGAATTTACAGCGTTCATTTTGAAAAAGCCACCCCCCCCCCCTTTACTTAGCCTCGAAAAGAAGCTCATCTCGAAATGAAGCCCACCTCGATAAGAAGCCCATTCAAAGTTCGCAAAGAAAAAAAAATTAAGGAGGCCAGGGCTTCAATTCGAGGTTTTACGGTATACACTCATTTCATGCGACCAAATAATATTGAAATCATGGCTCACTGGCGTTACAATCACACTAAGTGTGCAGTCAGCCTATCTGGACATCTATTTGAAACACCCTACATAACGAAATATTATAGGCCATACAAATTGCGTTGGCTCATTAAAGTTACCCATCTGAAATTTAAAACAGGTAATTTACAATCCTCTCATAACACGTTTTCGTTTCCCTACACCATGTATTGGCTCAGTAATAATTGATGTTTACTTCAAGCTTATAACTTTTGAAATGAGCAATTCTATTTGTTAAAATGTTTTTTAATGTATAATAATGCAGATTTTAAATTTTTTGTTATTATGGCTTGATTGATGGCATTATTGTTGAGAAAAGGGCCAATAAATGTTTTATTATTTATAAGTCAACAATACTCGTGCAGCTCATATTTATGTTTGAAACATAGTGTGAACCACTTCACAACCCGCCAACAGTGAATGCTATAGGATGTATTGGAATTATTGCCGTCGTAATTGTAAAAACATGTTTACATTTCTTATAGTTTTTTGTGTATTTCACTGGACTTATGGATTTTTAAGTCGTTAGGTCATTGATATGATAATCCTGCTCCTGAATTGACCACATGTTCATCAATAAACAGTCACGCTTTCCTATGCAATTTGAATTTCAATTTCGTTCTGGCGACATATACATCATTGTCAGCATTATTGTAATTGTGCGTGTTGAAACGTAAAATATAGGTATTTCACCTGCAGGATCCGGAGTTTTGATCTCTGTTTGGTTTGTGGAAGCGTACCAGCCTCATCAATAAAGGTGTCGAACAGAGTGAGACTTCAGACGACATTTGAAATTAGAAATCAGTACGGTCCTATTCACATCTTTGATCACAATTCTCCAATTCACCCGAGAAGATAGTTTGCATATACGTGGAAAACGTGAGTAAGATGATCATTATGCATGCCTTTATATTGGGCTCATTGCCACTATTAGGCTAATATTATCCATCACTATCATTATCATTCCTATCTTATCCGACACCGTCATCACCATCACCATCGCCATTAACACCACCATCAATATCATCATCATTAATGTTTCTATATATTTCTCTAGTAACGATAATATATTATATCATGGGCAAATCTATTCTACATTGTATGCATGTCCTCCTGATAAATGCAATATAACTAGTCACATAACTGTAACAGAAACTCTGTTATTATAATACCATTTTGAAAAAAGTTGGTATATTACATTACAACTCACGTCATATGGATGAGTTAAACAATTAAATGCACAATGCTTCCAATTAAAATCGGTTACTGTATTGGATGAACATAACCAGACTCAGCTCCCGATGCGAATATTTTATAATGTTGCAGTTTCAGCAGTTACCCAAAAAGCATTAATAAGTTAATTTCCATATTATAGACATTGTGCACACACTATTAGGCCTAACTTACCTTGAACTATCGGAGGTGTGTAGGTACTGGATATTGATATTATCTTCTAGGGCATCAATCCATAAATAAATATGTAAGTATCAATCCAAAATTCTTTTGATCCATCAGTCTATCAATGTAGCATTCTTTTATCAATCTACCAGTAGTAGTCTTTTAACCTATTACTCTATCACTTTAGTAGTTTCATCAATCAGTATATATTCATCAATCCACGGGTTATTTATTAGTCTACCAACCTATCAATTTTCTACCTGTTCAACATTTCGATCCATCAGTCTATCAACATATCAATGCTCTACCATTTCAACAGTTTGATGCATCAGCCTGCCAACCAATTGTTATCAGTTCAACGGTTGATTTGATCATTTTAATCTATCCGTCTATCAATCTATCAGATTGTTGTTCTACCCTTTTTGTATCAATTGATGAGGCCATGCAAATCCACCAATCCTTTGATTCATCAGTCTGTCAATCGATCAGGCCAATCCACCAATGTGCTGATCCATCAGTCTATCAATCTATTAGGCAAATTTGATCCATCAGTCTATCAATCGATCAAGCCAACCCACCAATTTTCTGATCCATCAGTCTATCAATCTATCGGCCAATCCACTAATCGTCTGATCTATCAGTCTATCAATCTGTCCGACTATTGTTGTACCCACAAATCGTTTGATCCACTAGTCCATCAATTGATCAGGCCATACCAATTCACCAAACCTTCGATACATCAGTCTATTAATCGATCAGGCCAATCTACTAATCTTCTGATTCATCCGTCTATCAGTCTATCAGGCCAATCCACCAATCTTTTCATCCATAGTCTAACAATCTCAGACCATCCCACTAATCTTCTGATACATCTGAGACAATCTCAAACTCTCAATTATGGAGCTATGAAAACGTTTAGTGATTAGTTAACAAATTTCAATGATTCGAAGCATCATTTTCGGTTATTTAATAATAATAATCTGTTTCAAAAATAGAAACATGTATAATTATATTTTAAACAATTTCAAACATTTAGTCTCATAACTCACCGTTGTGGAAATATGTTATTACAAATGGTCATAAATTCCAGAATATTCCATTAGTACGGTACAAAATAAACGCATTGCGGCATGTTATGAAAAACTGCTGCTAGCAATGAACACCTGAGTATGGTATAATATAGACGGACATTTTCAACAACAAACAAATGACCATCTTGGTACTCTACTATTTTGAATATACACATTAAAGATACGGTAGTTTTTAACTTTGGTAATAAAAATTTGTAATTAGCAAACTTATTCAGAAAGGACATATTCAACAATCATACTGTACACACATATTATTCAGTCATAATGTTATCTTATAGTTTATAACATGACTTCAAATTGGTACACTATTGACTGCATACGCAATGACGATGGTCTTAAGATACAGTCGATTTGAATCTCTTTCAAGCTTGTTCTTAACTTTCTCCGAAGTACATTTTTTCCTTTCGGCACCCATAAATCTTTACTCAATAGGCCTACATATTTTTGTAGAATAATAAATGATCTTGTAATGGCTGGCAACGTATTATCAATATTTCATTCAATTGTCCGAATTTTCTTTAGGACGATCGTACTTGATATGAGCACATTTAAGTAAAAGAAATTATTAGCTTTTTTATCAGTCACGTGAACATGGAATTCCGACTTTGAATTTGAATAAATCAGATGAGTCATAGCCTTGAACTACATAACCAAGTAGTGGTTTGCAGGAGTTAAAATGTATTCATAATCACAAGTAGTTAAAATATATATTATATTATGCATGTGTATAATTTGTTAATATTTTCTATATAATGATCATACAAACGTCAATTAATCCAGGGGATTCGTAGGACCTACTACCGGCTACTATATTATATTCATTAGGGAACTCAGTATTGCCTAAATAATGGTACAATAATGATAGTGATATAGTGAAAGGCGAAACGTATGTTGCCTAAGCCTGAGTTAGGCCGTCAGATTGTATGGTCGGAGCCGCCCCTCGTCTATAAGAAAAGAAATATATATACATATATAACTATAAATATATAAATATATAAATATAAATATATATATATGTATATATATATATATATATATATATATATATATAGAAAATAATGAAACAACTTCAGTAGTAGACTTTAAGAACACTGATTTATTGTAAACTCGGATATTTCTGCCACTCCTGTGGCCTTCATCAGCAACCTACGGTGTGCCCTCATATCCACTAATTTCTCCTCCCTCAACCAACGTAGACTCATGGAACTCAAACTCATTATCAGACTTTTTGAGTCGTTGCCCAGGTGAATAGGCCTATAGCAAATCAAATGTAGTGTATGACGTAGGAAACTACGAAATAATGTTAAGTTGGCTACTCAAAGAAAAGACTTCCTGTGTAAATATTAATATTGATGAAGTTTTTTTTTCTTAGGAATTGGGTAGTGTCACAAGAGGGCGGAATTATACTCTATTATAATACTGTTATCATGACAACACAGACGCTGTGTTGACAGGAATGATTAGGGGTGTACTGATCTCTGTGTAAGGGGGGTTTAGGATTGATGGGTAACGTAGATAATTTGTATGACAATTAATTGTTAATTTGCGTATTATGATAAAGATCGCCGGGAAATCTGAAATTCAGGGAGGGGCAGATCCATGAAGAGACTCAATGAGAGTGGGTCTTGAGTGCGATAGCATAGGTAAAATATAACCTGAGCGTTAGCTCCAGTTTTCAAGAATAGTGGATATTAAATTGGCAATAGCCCTATGAACAGCGATAGCTGGAAATTAGACGGTATATACGGTAGTGGGCTAAGAAAGCCGAGTTTATGTGTTTTTGAGGAGTCAGTACAGACTGTAAGTTGGAAATACAGAATTCTTAAAGTGATAGGCTTATCGTGTGCTAATTTGTTGCATTATAGATTTTGCTTAGTATATCGATTTATAGTTTGGTTTATCTTATTATTGATTATCATATTATAAATTGTATTGGAATGTACGTAATTGATGGTTAATCCTTGATATAACGTTTTATTGCTCGCTCAGATATTAGATTTTAGTGGTAGCGGATAATTAATTATGATCGGTATTATTATTATTATTATTATTATTATTATTATTATTATTATTATTATTATTATCATTAATTTAACTGTTAACGCATAATCTGCAAACGTCATATTCTGTGATTGATGTGTATTTCAGGGCTCCTCTGGTAATTTTAGTTTGAATTTTGGAAACTGAATGAAAATACTGTCTGTCTGATTGAAGAAGGGACATTGTACTTCGGTGGCTTTATACAAGCAACGGACCTGGCACAAAAGCTGGAAACGAGGTGCACAAGCGCGAGTTGAGACGTTGAGTCAACCGCGAGTACTATATATATATTTCGTTGAAACATTGATTGTTGAAAAAGCGATGGACATTGGGTAATAGGGGTTGATTGCAGTTTGGGTGTGTCGTTTGCACCCACTGAGTAGTAGATAAGGTATTTTTGGAGGGGGGGGGGGCTGTTATTTGTGTGGTTTGTGGGGGTTGGTTGATCTCAGTAAATGTGTTTTTATGTGGGATGGTCTTGACGTTTGGGGTTAACCTAGGATTTGAGATTATAGTTAAGCATTGGATCGTGCGGGTTGATGTATGTTGTTAGGGTGGTTGGTCCTGATTCATAATATATTGTTTTGCATTAATACGTACGTTTGCCTTTGAACTTGCTCATTCAGACGTGATCCGTTTAAAGGGGGAATAACACGGAAAACCTGGCTTGTGACAGTACCTATATAGTTCTAAATACCAGAGTTTTGATGTAATATAATAATAATAATAATATTAATAATATCTGTCTCTTATACACATCTCAGTATATATTTTTACTTTAGTAGACTTAATAGTAAAATCGAATAAATAAGCCTTCAAAATCCGTAAATTATAATATTATTATTTATTACAATCAATTAATAAATTATTATAATTCATAACAGAATGGTAGAAGCGTTCACACACAACACAAGATCGAGTCAACATCTACTTGTATCGCCATTTTTATCATGTCATCTGATGGACCTGACAGAGCACAATGATTTTGCTAGAAATATAACATAGTAGCCGGTAGCAGGCCGGCCCTACGAATCAACTGGATCAATTGATGTTTGTATGATTGCGGCATCGGAAACGCTGAATGATAGTTATCCATCTTAAAGACACATGCAACAGAAGTATTATTTAAAGTGCAATAAACATTTGAAATAAAATCTTTGAAAACGATCATTAAATAGGGAGCTGAGCTTTCGATTACACGACACAGTAGGACGTAGAACGTAATGACGTCAATAAAATATTTAGAGTTCAGTCAACTTTTGAATTAAAACATGTAAAAACCATCATTAATATTACAAGACCTGTAGGAATGAATATGGGGATTGACAAGAATACCTCTCAAACATACGAATACTAAATATTAAATGACATCCAGTGAAGAAGTTTCAAAAGCACTCACTCTTAAAACTCGATTTTACATTTTTTGTATCTGAGACGCTACTAGTTTTTAAACCTACATTCAATAATAATAATAATAATAATAATAATAATAATAATAATAATAATAATAGGCCTACTTATTACTACTGTATAATAACCATTATGATATGAAGCCTACAATTGACATGATAATAATAATAATGATAGTAATAAAATTAATATTTATATTACTATTATTACTATTACTACTACTACTAATAATAATAATAATATAATAATAATAATAATATAATAATAATAATATGATTGCGGCATCGGAAACGCTGAATGATAGTTATCCATCTTAAAGACACACGCAACAGAAGTATTATTTAAAGTGCAATAAACATTTGAAATAAAATCTGTGAAAACGATCATTAAATAAGGGAGCTGAGCTTTCGATTACACGACACGTAATACTAAATATTAAATGACATCCAGTGAAGAAGTTTCAAAAGCACTCACTCTTAAAACTCGATTTTACATTTTTTGTATCTGAGACGCTACTAGTTTTTAAACCTACATTCAATAATAATAATAATAATAATAATAATAATAATAATAATAATAATAATAATAATAGGCCTACTTATTACTACTGTATAATAACCATTATGATATGAAGCCTACAATTGACATGATAATAATAATAATAATGATAGTAATAAAATTAATATTGATATTACTATTATTACTATTACTACTACTACTAATAATAATAATAATAATAATAATATAATAATAATAATAATAATAATAATAATATAATAATAATAATATAATAATATAATAATAATAATAATATTAATAATATTAATAATAATAATAATAATAATATTAATAATAATATTAATAATAATAATAATATTAATAATATTAATAATAATAATAATAATAATATTAATAATAATAATAACATATCATTATCCATATCGTCATTCGTGCCCAAAACATTATTGACAATATGCTGTACTGTACCGTACTAGCTGAATATGATCCTTGATTCATACAAAAGGCATGAATTCCCTACGTTGTTACAAACATATTACCGTAGGGAAAAGGGTTGACAACGTAACCGTATTGGATACCATTTTCACAATTTCGTATGAACAATAAAAAAAACCAAATAATTTAATTATCATTATTACAGTTATATACCAGTGTATACCATATTGCTAGCATACTTATCATAAGCATCGTAATTAGTTTGATCATAACTAATATTATTTTATTTTTTATAAAGGCCTTGTTATTGTGTATTACGGAGATTTTGCAATCTTACGAAAACTATAACGAATACGAATACGTCGTTTTCATTATTGTCATTCTTGCCTTAAACATTCGCTACTTTTTTTCTGTGCCCGAATGCTTTTGTTCAATAAAAAGGCCTCCGGCCCTTTTAACGTAATAAAATATAAATACAAATTAAGAGAGGGTTTCTTTCTTTTATTTTTTTAATATACATTACTATAATTATAGGTATAATATACAGTCATGCTTTGATAAATTATTGACAATATTCACATCTTTATACGAGATCAAATAAAAGAAAATATTGAAGTAATTTTGTTGACAAAATGTGGTAGAAATGTTTTTGTAATTTAAATAAAAATGGGAGAAACTGATACAAAATTCAATTTATTTTCTATTTTATCTAAGTGACATAATTTGCATAATTTGTCTCTACTTTTTATATTTACCCATCTACCCTTAGCTCTAGTTCCAAAATACCCAATCTAAGTTTTGTATCATTCTTTTATATCTATAATTAATTTTTTTTTTATCAAGTGTTCACCTATTTTAGATGTATGCTTGAACATTTGCAATATCTGGATTTGGAATATGAATTTGTCTTTTCAAAAAAATTATGTCGTTTTATATCTGTCAATCTAATTTCAATTTCAGAAATAAACATTTTTATATTATTAATATTTTGAGAAAGACATATTTCACCTAAACCAATAGAACATATCACTTTTTAAACGTTGTAAACCCAATAAAGTTCATCTCTCTGTTTTTCGCATCTAAACATTATAACATTCCTTAATATTTCTATCTTCATTCATATTATTCAAACGTGCCCGATACTGTATAACATATACGAGATGAATATGATCAGCTGTCGGTATTGGCAAGCTTACGAAACACCCCTAATGCCATTACCATTACGATTATCAATAATTTTTTATGATATATTGGAATGATTAGTTACATGTGCCATAGGGAGTTTGGTCTTGTTTGAATGCGCTTATCAAGGATGAGACAACTTCATTACGACTTCTTCACTGTGATTGATTATCCATTTATCTATAACAATGTTAATTGATGAGTAATCTGAATACAACCGTGGAGATATTACATTAATGTTTTGTGTCTTTAAGTCATCATGGATTTTTTTTTGTCTTTTCAATCTTGTCATTATTCTGTAACTGGCATGTATCCGCACATAATATAAAAGATAAGAAGAACAACCTTACTTAAAATGTGCCTATACATACGATCATTCAACTGCAATAATTACAGGATTTTTAATTCATAATCTGCTGGTACTGCAACGACCGACGCATGTCAGTGTACTGATGTATTGTTAAGGTGGGGGCGATGGAGTAAGGGGCAAGGTAAAATTTGAGTGGGGGTGGAAATATGCTGGAGTGGTCAGAGGTGGGCGTGGTCTAGCGTCGTTCAAATGTCTGAAAAGTGGTCCAGGGGAGAACCCCCCCCCCCCAAAAAAATGACAATTTAGGGGTTTTAGGCTTATTTAATCGATATTATAATGTAAATAATCTACTAATGTGTATTAAATACTCACCTATGCTTTTTATTCTTTTCTTCATTTTATTAGTTGGTGGGGGAGGGAGAAAACTGGGGCAAGAAAATTGCATGGACCCCTGTCCCCGTAGCGCAGCCACTGATTGTTGGTAGTATAATGTTTTTATATTCCTGTTGAGATATTGTAGGCCTAAACATTATAGGCCTATGAACTGTTGTGGGTTATTCACTATCATTAATGGGAAGCGACGTCATAGCACAACGATAACAGCTCGTTGCGCCAATTGCATCATTACGATATTATGCATTATTCTTCTTAAATGTCATGTGTGGTGTATTCATTACATTTATAGCGACGGAACAGACAATCTGTATACAGTACACTTCTAAAGTTCAAAATAAAATATGATTAAACCGGAATGATGTCACTTGTTTAAATTTACTACCGCAAGTGAATATAGGATACCACTGATGTTATTGTGAGCATATGACGTTGTTTAGTAGTCGAAAATTGTCTGCATGTGTTGTTTAAAATTGTGACGAAATTGTAAAAATAGAACATTATGTCTTCACCGTTTATCGTAAAATTTCAAACCATGGCCAGGAGATCAAGTGTGAATATTTGTGAAAAATATTTATCATCCTGATGTATTTCCATATCAGGATTTGAACCCAAGACCTTCCAATTACCATTCGGATGCTCTACCAACTGAGCTATGAGGCCAAACAATATCAATATGTATATGTACACTTATATACCTGCATATAATATAGATACTATGCTCAACATTGGATACAGTATAATAATAATAATAATAGTGCAACGGAATTTTTATCATTTAAATAAAAAAATAAAATTAAATTATCAATTGATTAGGTGAACCGACGTGACTCCGATGGCAATTTCATTTCATTTTATTCATATATCAACATGGCAGCAATGGTACATAGCTAAATTGCGTGACATTTACAGTGCGATTTTCGAGTATTAAAATTATAAACACACTAGGATAAAGTTACAAACAAGGCTTCAACAATGACAAAGCTTACAAAATTAAGGATTAAAGCAATTTAGAATAATAATAAAATGACATATGCCTAAAAGATAATTTATTATACATAGAATTTAAAAGTTAAATAAGATCAGTAAAAAGGTTAAATATAAAATGTAGATTATATAGTTAAAAATGTGAAAATGACAAAATGCTAAAATCTGTTTATGTTTAGTAGGTGGAATAAGCTATATTTGAAGTCCTTTACTGACACAAGGTTATTGAAAAAAGCAATAATCAAAAAATGTCTAATTCAAAATAAATGACTCACTTATTGAGATATTGCGACATAGCATGATACCGGTACTCTAGCCAGAAAATCAACGCATTCTAAATTGCATTACTGGAAAGGAGCAACTTATATANNNCTCACGAAGAACATCTTTTCATAAAACATCTTGAATACTTTAGGATTGGTCTATGGTCTGTGCATGTATTTACATCATAAATTACCATAGGCCTACCGTATTAAGGAAAATTGACAATAATACGATAGATATTGAATATATCATTAGAATCTGTGGATCTATCGAGGTATATATGTATAATATATTACAGTTTGATGAATAGCATTTTAAACAATAGGTAAATGACAAAACATTGTTTCTGTAGTAAATTACTGAACCCATTTGTATACATAGGACTACTGTATATGGCGCAGCGGGTGAGACTCGAACTCTCTACCTCGTGGTCGGGGTTTCAAAATTCTCTCTGTGCAGAACGCAGTGTCCTTGCGCAAGACACTTTACCTGCGTTTGTGTCTCAGGATTATAAATGGGTAAAAGACTCGCTGTGAGAAGAAGTCTCCTCAAAGCATTGCTCAGACTGCCCTCCCCTCCCCCCAACGCTTACGACAGAGGGATGGGCACTCCGGACCTACAGGTCCGATGACCCTACAGTAGTGGTGCCAGGATTTGCCCAACAGAGGTCGAGGTCCTCGACGGGGG
This sequence comes from Anneissia japonica, assembly GCF_011630105.1. Classification (NCBI taxonomy): domain Eukaryota; kingdom Metazoa; phylum Echinodermata; class Crinoidea; order Comatulida; family Comatulidae; genus Anneissia; species Anneissia japonica. Next base: position 556,707 of record NW_022699005.1, on the reverse strand, counting down.
GGGGGGGTCGATGTCCCCGACGAAAAAATGGGTGTGGTCGGGTATCGCTCAAAAACTCTCGAAAGTGTTCCATGGGGGCGAATTTCTCCCCCACCCCAAATAAAATTGACAATTAGGGGTTTCAAAGGCTTATGTAATCGATTTTGGAGTCCACTAATATGTAGAAATTAAACATATATTTTCTCCCCTACAAATTGTGGTTTTTCTCCTGCGCATGTACGTTCAGCCTGACATGCTTGGTGATTGGGCCCTAAAGGCTATAGGCATATCTCAAACGACAACTACTAAAGGATCAAACAACAGCAATCCTATAGCTAATTAGAAATTTTCAGTATTTCCAAATTGTTCTATCATCCTCAGGGCTTAACATCACATCAATGAGAACCAACCTGCTATCCAATCCAGCACTGCAAACATTATTGCAACATAGCAAACACAGGACGTTATTATAACATTCGCAAACGTTGTGGATATGTTATCAAGAAAACAACGTAAGTATAACGTTACATTGAACTTTGCAATTTCGTAGGAAATTACGTCCTAAAATACCGAATCGAAATGGTATTATAAAGTTTCACTTACAGCCTTTCAAAACCAGTAGTGATATTTCTGGATTGTCAACTTTTAGGTCTATTCGCATTATGTTTGATGATTTTTCCATTTCTCTCGGTATACTTAAACCCTCTCTGCTTTATCACAGAGTTCACACCTCAAGCCTCTCTTCTCTCCCATTCTAAGTCAGTCCATCTCTCACTTCACCACATTCTTTTATTGACAAGTTTTTCAGGCTGTGGAATAATCTTCAATCTTCAACAGTCCGTTATTGATTCTACCACGAAGCAAACCTTCAAACATTGCTTACGTGTGCACCTTGACTCGTTTTTATGTTAACTTTTTGCTGTGACTTTTGTTCTGTCTCTTGTTGTTTTTTCTTTCTTATCGTTTTTCTGCCTCTCTCGCGTTTCTAAATTTAAAAAAAATGACAGATATTAGATTTGCCTGAGCTGAAATTTGTTGACAATTCCGATTCTTATTTATGAATCCTACTGTTTGATTACAGTATTTTAAATCAATTTTTATAATGACTTTATTGAGTTTCCTGCTTTGGTTCATTTCCTAGAATATTGTTTATGTATTTTTAGTTTCCCCTTTGTATGATAATTAATTGATTTTATTAAAATCATTCACCAATGCAACAAATGATCAAACATAGGCCTAAGGATCTTCACAAAAGAAACTGAAAAATGTTGACGAGTTTTGTAAGTAGATTTCTATGTAAAAAAGAGGTAATAAACATAACGATGTTTGAGACAACTATATATAACTAGAAAGTTGATTCAGATGATATGCACCATCTGCATTAAAGTCCTTTATGTATTTTTAAAATGTTGTATAATTTAGTTCAAGTTTTTATAAAATAGGATTTATAAAATAGGGCTATATGATGGCATATAAATTTTCATTTTAGATGTTTCACTTTGTAAATTGTTTAAAAACAATCGAACGTTTTGTCACATCGGTGTGATATACAGTATTTTTCTATAAATCACCAATTTAATGTATATTCTAAAACTAATTATTTTTGTCTTATTTCTCTCCTACTAGAAATTATGGAATATGGTGACGCAATAAATTGTTCTCTTAACACGGATGAGGATGATGATTGTGATCCGAGGACAGAAATCTCCGCCTGGGTCATCTCTTACGTCTCGCTCGTGTTTGGTTCGATTTTTGTAACAAGCGTCGTTGGTAATGCTATCGTAATTCTAGCAATTTATTACGAGCCGTCACTACGCGTCGTACGAAACTACTTCGTTGCCAGTTTGGCCGTAGCAGACCTTCTCACTGGACTCATTGCAGTTCCAACGACCGTTATTTATTATTTAATTTACAGGCGAAGTTTTCAAAATACTGCTGTAGGCACAGAGTTTTCAGAGGGCAGTTCACTGTATACTATTCCGCTGTTTTATTTCATCTGGGCTTCTATACATAATTTATTATTAATAACGTTTGATAGGTATGTGGCAGTGAATTGGCCTTTAACATACATTTCAAAACTTTCTCCAAAACGAACGTTATACTTGATAGCGCTTAGTTGGTTCGCAAGCCTATATCCTTGCATCATACCATTTTTCTGGGACTTAGAAAAGTCGAAAGCGGGAATGCATTTCGATACTTTTGGGAACAAAGTTCGCAACTGCATATGCTGTGTGTATTTTACATTAATCATGATAATCATAATTGTTTTACACTTCAAAACGTATCGCATCGCTCGGCAACAGAACAAGAAGATAGAAAAACACCACCAACACAGTGGCGAGAAGAGCAGTCAGGATGGGTCGAGAAGCCCGTCCCACATTCTTCAGCGTGGAACTATGAAAATATATTGGGAGATTCAACAAAAGGCATTTAAAACTACAAGTCTAATACTTTCGGTGTTTGTTATTACATTGTTTCCTCTTGTCGTTACGACATCTGTGAGTTACATTTATGGTGTTACATATGCGGTCTTAATGTGGATTGTAGAAGCTGCGATGTTTTGTAGTTCCTCTCTAAATCCGTTTATCTACGCGTTCATGCGTCAAGATTTTAACGTGGCTTTTCGTAAACTTTTCAGATGTCGAACTCAAAGCGTTAACGAAGGGGAGTCAACGATGATAGTATAACGCAATAATAGTTACTTAAAACATACTGTTAAAACAAGGAATCTTACAGTTTAAAGTTTTGTTCTATGAATGGTTACAGAGAGGCATATCTGTCCTATAAGCAGTACAGTATTCTGTGTTTTTTTTTTATTTATTTTTTAATAACTACAATCCGCATGCTAATAACAACTAATTATTATTTTAAGTGAGTGCGCGATTACTAAACTTCATAATGTGAAGGAATCTGTTTCATTATTCCAGTTTTTAGTAGCCCTAAGCTAAATTTTTGATGGAATGAAACAATGTTTATGTCGTGAAAAACGATACAATAATTGTTGTTTACAATTACAAAAACGTAGATCTACACAAAATCAAAGACAAAATATTGTCCGCAGAATGATGTAGGCCTCGTACTAAGAATACACAATCATTAGAAGGAGAACAATTTTAAGGATTATCTTGCATCCTTCTATCCATCTATCCTTCTGAGATTGATCAGACAACTGGCTAACCTGTATCGAGTACGGTAGCCTCTACTACTGTTGGCGCTGAATTGACTTCACACAGACGAGAACGTAATTCCACGCGGCGGCTCTAATAGAAAATATTAGAAAAGAAGTGCCAGCGCCCCCTGCAATCCAGTAGGACCTAAACAATGGCAAGCACTCAGGCAGGCTATACTACGAATAAACAGGACACGAAATCAGTACCATAGCTCTATGATCAGTCCACACTTTTCCTACTTTAGTGGGCGCTATGACTTCCGTTACAATGAATGCAAAATAATTTACAAAGTGCGAGTTTGGTGAAATTAATATAGACTTAAGCCTTTTCAAGAGGGTTTCTTTGAGGCATAAATTGAATTATTATTCCAATTATTAGCAACAATCTAGCAATTATCATTTTTAAACAAAAGTCCTAGTGGTGTCGAGTGGCAGGGCGCAAATGACTGGTAGGGTAACGTACCCCTGAGCAGGGAGTTGTTATTTAGAAGGAGTCACAACACATTATCTACTTATCTACAGCCAATGAGCGAAGCGCGGTGTACTGAATCTTCAAAGAGAACCGTGATTAACTGCGTGTCTTTTGTCAATAGGGTACATTTCCGACGATTTTGCGCCCTCGATTGTTAAAATTTTGTCTTTGTAGAGAAAATAATTTCGTGACAAACGACCAGTAGAGCATGCCTTGAGCATGCGCAGAGTTTTTTTTATTCAATTTTCGCTGTTCAATAAATTTGCATCTCAAGAGAGTTTTACGTAGAATAATTTACAAAAAAACCGCATAAAAATTCGCCTTTTCGTTAAAAAGTTACGACTATTTGAAGTGGCTATATGTGTTTGTTCGTACACTGTCATTTGTAATTTTCATGGGTTTTTGGGAAATTTTAAAGCCTATATTTTATATTTTCCGCACGTATCTCCATTTTATAACTAGGACAAATAGTTTAAGCAACTTGTTAACTATCATTTTCTTTATTTCTCATTTTCTTACAGTTTCGTACAGAAACGTAATTTGAGTTGAAACTGAACATGTTTTCGTAGCAGGGAAATGATATAGGAGCATATATCGGTTTGACGCTACTATAGCGTGTAGTTGATAACTGACACTCTCTCTAGTTGCCATGCTTTTTCGTCACACACAAGCATAAGAAGGTTTACTGCGCATGCTCATATTCGGTAATTGAACCTCGTCGTTATCTACCTCTCTGCTTTCGTTATCTTGTCGGAAAAGTAGGCTGATCAAAAGAGAGGATTTTGTTGTGACTCCTTCTAAATAACAACTCCATGCCCTGAGTAAAGGCCTAAAGCCGGCTTTTTAGTTAGGCCTACTAGTAGTAGGCCTACCACCGTATTTTAATCAATTCTCTACGAATCAATGCAAAAGTAACTATGGATATCACCGTATGTTTATTAAGGTAGCTCAGTATTTTGCCATTATAATAACTATATATACTAAGTGCTTGTGGTACACCTCGTAGATAGTTCTGAAAAGGACTGTTGTTTTGTTCAGAAAATCTCGACTTGAAACTGAGTTGCTGATACTTTTCGATTGAGTTGCTTCAATCGTCATCAGGAGAATAATATCTGCAGAGTCCAAACAGGGTAATACTTATATTATGGCAAAACTTTCTCAACAAAAAAATAGTTCTTTTCAAAACCGTATACGTCTGTGTACCACAAACATTTAATATATTATTACTGCGCCATGCAAACCTTCAAACAATAATAACTATTCATTAATCAATCACCTTTAAATGAATTACCAGATGGCCTATTAGTCGGAGTTGGTTGTATTATTATGTATTTTCATAGCAATTTGCAATATGATGCATTTCTGTATGAAGTCTATTATTATTATCAATATAAGGAAATGTCCTTGGCCATGTGACGTCACCTGACAGATTGTGACTTAATCATGAATATATTCTGTAATATTTGGAAATACAGTATATTAAATAATACTTTCAGTGTTATTGTGGAGAAGTCCTTGAATATAAAACGCATCTGATCTGATTTAGCGCTTCCTTCGCAGTAGCGCTTTGCGCCTATATATAAACATCATCATCATTATTAGCATTTTGCAAACAATCTAAATACAATATCAGCTACATTTGTTAGGAAACATATATTAACATATTATTTACTACATAACAAGTTCACTGCTATACAATATTATATCCTTATTAAACAAATTTGTTTTCAGAAGATGGGGGGGGGGGGTGGTATTATTTCAGACCCATACCCCATAGCCAAATAGTCTATGCTATTTTATTTTAATTTTTTAAACAGTATTTAAAAAAAATTAAACATCCTTTGACGCTCTGCTTGCACAAACTTTACATGACGTAATTTACCTTGATACATTTTATGGTTTTTAAAAGGGTGGTCATTGTGCCAATAGGGAGATTTCGCAACCTTACGAAAACGATAACGAATACGAATACGGCAATGTCATTATCGTCATTCGTGCCTAGAGCATTCTTGACAATATGCTGTACGAGCTCTTTATTATGCTATATTATTGTTTCACCGTGCCGTTACTAAGATATAAACATGTATATTGACAATACTAAGTCTATATAAAGTGCGCTTGCGATTTTCATTTTGATACGCATTTTCTAGGTCTAAGTAATTATTCAGAAACGATTTTGAACTAGGCCTATTAAACCGTCGCTTACATCACGAACTAACACAATTAAATTCAATTGTGTTAGTTCGTGAAATCAAAAAAGCGGGTCAAAATACGCGCTGTTGTCGTTAAGGACTTTTTGTGTGGTAAAGAATACAAAATTGCTTGACAACCAATACGCGCTCGTTTTGACGCGCTACTG
>NW_022699005.1:541110-550651 GCF_011630105.1 Anneissia japonica | reverse complement strand
TATATATATATATATATATATATTTATGCTAAAATGCCTGAAAAACACCCTCAAAATATTTTAAGACGACTTGGACACGATTAAAAAAAATGCGCGAGCACTAACAAGCGCATGTACGCCTACGCGCATTATGATAATGACATTGACCTGATTAAAATGATTTTGATAATGATCAATTTGAATGAATATTAACTTTTCGTTATGGCGATATGACATGACAGTGACTTATTTTTATTAAAAATATATATATATATATAATAGCGCCTCCCTTTGTCTCTCTGCTTCACAGTAAAATTGCACGTAAACTCCTCTTAAAAGGTTGGACTGGACAGATGAATATAAAGAGATCGAAGCTGTTCTAATATTACCCTGTCCTTTGAAAAGAATATTTACATTCATTCTAATTAACCTACACTGAATTAAGGAAGATAAAAATCCTTCCTCCGGATGCATAATTTGAGATTGAAGAAATAAATCCCTGAATAGAATTAAGTTATTCTGATGGCGTATTTTCGTTAGAAAAAATAATACGAAACGATGTTTGTGGCTAGAACTTAGTGGCTAGGGATAAATCCGATCCATGAGTAGCAGCGGGTACTGCAATGCTATTCCCGTGGCGTATTTTGTATTTTTGTATTAAAATGCCTGTAAATCAACAAAGACTTATTTTTAAGTTTTGTGATTTGTTTTTCGTAAGAAGTTAACAACTAATTCAATCTTTCTTTCTTTTTTTTTTAAATTAGTTTAGTTGTAATTGATCTAATAATTAATAAAGATAAAAGATATTTGTTAATTTGGGACCAAAGTGATCTTCAATTGAAGAGGTCTTTAATTAGAAGACCATTTGAATTTCAACTTTTGTTATTTAATCTAATGCGTAATTTATTTTTTCTACTTTCTTTATAGGCCTATTTTAAGAAGTTTTGGAAATCACGTACAAATTATGAAACGTGATAGGCTTGAAAACTTGGCCTCTAATGATTAGTGTCCAAAATTTATTACACAAACGTAAAATATAATAATGAGTTATTAACGTTGCAGTATAACTTTCGGTTAACTATTATAACCCGCTCCGAATTTCGTTCATTTATATTAATTTTATAACACAATACTTACACACATTTTTTGTACTAAAACTCAATTATTGGGTTACATATGTATACGGTTTTCTAGGCTTGTCTTACTATACATTGTGTCTATAATTAACATAATTTCAATCTTTGTCAATTTGAATTCGGAGGTATGTTCTGGTCTCGACCGTTTCTAAAGAAATTTACCTCATTATTTTATATATCTTAAAAGGTTTGAGGCGTGTTTTAGATTTTTAAATCGCATACTCATTAAGTACTCATTGTGACGATTCACTCAAGTAGCTGTATAAATTAAGGGAGCGAATTATTTAAGTTATATAATTAGTATTCCATAAAGTGGTAGATTTTTGGAATCCCTAATGATTCCTAATATCACACTCGAACCATGGATATCACCAACGGGGAGATTATAATGGATTAAAGAATAATTCTCTTGGTAGCCATTACACGTTTGAGTGCTCTTTTAATCTCACTTGGCTATCAATGGTGTTATTCTATAATCGTTTGGCAGTGAGTAAATGTGAGGTGAGATTATTGTAATTAGATAACTGTCATTTGCGATTAGGCACGGTAGTAAACGTGGATTTTTTTTTTTATTCAATATTTTCCTCAGTTGGATTCATATCATGTTTAGGTGACGTACTTCGGTTTTTCATTTACTACCCTTCATGCAATGGCAAAAATGCCTATTTAAAAGGAAATAAAGAAAAAAATAAATATATCATAATTAGGCCTATTTGCCTTGTAATTTTTCAAATAGTGGAGTGGAATGATTAGTGGTTAAGATGCTTTCCTTCTAATCCAAGGGTCCTGGGTTCAATTCATATCAGCAGGACCATTTCTCACGAATTAAAACCCCACCATAGCTTCACAAAGAGACTTACGTGGTTTATAAAGCATCGTTCCATCCCGGTAAGTGGCGAGTGAGGCTGATGTTGGATGTAAAGGAAATAAAACAAAATAATAAAACATGAAGTTGTATGTAGGCCTATGTCAGTAATCCACCCTTAGGGGTGGATTACTGACAGGCCTACACACAAAACCAAATACACACTGGACACTACACTACACTATTAGCAGGCCTATTCGGCAGAAATTAACTTGTTTGTTGCCGATTAGAGTCACAATCCAAAAAACAATGTACCTAAGGTAACATAGGCCTACACCATCAAATTTAAAACCAACAAACGCTTGGGGAGGGGGAATCAAACGCTATCCCAACTTGTCTCAAGGAAGGAGGGACTTGATATAATGTGGTTAGCGGGTCAATATTAAAATTTGAATAAATAACGCTCTTAGCAGATAAACTGTAACTACTATTTGCGTGATTATAACATGCACTAATTCACAATGCTTATAAACTTACCCTCAAACCACAAAATGAAGCTTGAAACAAAATTAAGTAAGATGTGTTGATGTCAAATAATGCAGTTTGCATGCAGCAAGTGTGTAATAATAAGCTTAACACAGAGAGCATTATGTGGGCTATAACATGATTGACATTCCCTTTTTGGGGGAGAGACTGAGGGTTAAGTTTATTCATTCGTTTTACCGTTTGTTTATATATTTATTACATCATCAAGACATTAGTTCAATTATTCATTAACTCAATAAATAGAAAAAAAAATAGATGTTTACCCTCCAATTCTAGAGGCATTCTAATTCTGGGACCCCTCTAATTCCAGACCGTGACCACAATGTTAAAGTCCCAAGTAACAAAATGACATCTAATACAAGACCGCTTTGGAAATAAATTGACCAGACAAGTTTAAAACAACAAACACACAGTTTGTTGACATCAATGATTAAAAAAATAGGCGGAAGAAAACCTTAAAATTTAAAAAAGTCATTAAAATTCACCTCAGAAGTCGGGAAAGCTCATTTCCTGCCATAGTGATCAATTTTTTTTTTTGGCGTTTTATATAAAAAAAAAAAGTCTGACCCCCCCGCCCCTAAATGTGAACCTAGATCCACCCCTGTTAGTACCGTTGCTTTATTTGAGGAGGTTATCTGATATATGCTACCGTATTTCAAGATAAAGATATGTTAATTTGATTCTAGTTGCAGGAAAATTCAACTACATTGTTCAGTCATTATAAAATTATAAAATGAAAAAAAAATTAAATGAGTGAATATCACCTAAAAAATTATTCGTTATCATAATTCCTTTGTACCATTCTCCACAAGAGGTTTCAAAAGCAGTCAGTAAATTAAAAATTTAAACTGATTGAATAGGCTTATGTACTTACAAAAACACGTTTACTATACCATTTAACTGTTGAGTTTTAGTGTTTTTTCTGCTATGTACCGGTACTTTTGCAGCTACTGTAATTTCCGTTTTGAAATAAAAAATATAAAAAATAAATGTGAATCTCAATCTGAGCTCACAGTCACATGGTTTTCTCATCAAGTGTGCCTTGAACGTTAGGCATTTTAATTCTTCAAAGAGCAAGCAATAGTTGCAAAAATAGACAACGTAATTACATTTCTTCTAAAGTTATTAAATCCAGGGAATTGTGATTAATCTAAGTTCCCTAACACAACGTATTTCAGCACGTGTTACCGTACTGTACAACATACTCGTCTTCTTTCAATTACCTTATTCGGCGTTAAAATAATAGACTAGAAAAAAAATCTGAAAAAAATGAGTTAGGGGGAGTGGAATGTTAGAAGCAATCCACATAGCCAGATATCCTAATTAATCCCTTCTGGTCACCATAAGCCCTGTTGACACTTGATTTTACTCCTTGAATACAAATGGCGGCCATTTTGAAAAATGGCCGCCAAATTTATCTAAAATGTGCATAAAATTGAAACTAAATAAGCTACAGATATGATTTCCTGTTTATTTTATGATATGCCATAATTGGACTTTATGGGACAATACATGAAACACTACACCGTTTCTGATATATAAACTGCAATACATTATTCAGCATCGGAAGAGCTTTCCAACGATACCAAACACGACTACTCTTTGGTGAGTTTATATACTTATTCTTATTTTATACACATTTTAAGTATATTTTGCGGATATTTTAAAACAAATAAACACCTATTTTTGAATTATGTTCCAATCTGGCATGAGTGACAGTAGTTTTTATATGTCTGGTTTGTTGCATGTATAGAAATTATGATTTTAGACACCAACATCTTATCTGTAGCTTATTTAGTTCCAATTATATGCACATTTTAGATAAATTTGGCGGCCATTTTGAAAAATGGCCGCCATTTGTATACCAGGTGAAAAATCAAGTGTCAACAAGGCTTAGGGTGACCAGGGCGGATTAATTAGGATATCTGACTATGTTGACTGCTTCTAACATTCCACTCCCCCTAACTTGATTTCTAGGCCTCTTTTTTGATTTTTTTTCCTAGTCTATAAATGAACATGGGGTTTTTAAATATTTAAAAACTGGGGGCTAAAAGGCACGCCCCATGTCCCCATATATTTTTAATATTTATAGATTTGTACCTTATTAACCCTCCGAGTTGTCTTTTGTCAAACACCACATTACAATTTGTTTTGTTTTTTTAACCTATTTAATATCAGTGCGTAGAGTTCTTATCACTCTCCGCCACACAGTGCAGCTCACGCAACCACGTTGGACCGTACCACTTTACTTAGAGGGGAATGTTAGGCACCTAATCACAAATAATAAATGAAATATTGTAACATTTTATAATGTCTTAAATTCATTTTGGTCAGTCNNNTGATATATATATTTTATGGTACTGTATAATCAATAAGAACACTGTATATAAAAATTTGAAGTCAAGGAAACATTCTTAGCCAAGACGCTCTATACTAATAGTTAGAATTTAGCGAGTCCATCGAACCGGCTAAATTACTCTGCAGGTTTCGAAAAATAACTGAACGTTTTTAAACTGCTCGTAACAAAAAACTAAACGCTTAATTCTAACTATGTTTACATATTACAAATCAGCAAAGATTTCTCTTACTTTTGATACAAAATGGTAAACTTTATACAAGTATTAGCTGAGAAATTGCTGTTTTTCTGTCAACTTAACACGAGCTTTTCGGGAATGTTGAACTGCCATCCTTTACCATTAGTCGACGTGTGTCAGATCGAGTCAATAGCCTGGTTCACGTCGAACTTTTATCTAGATATAGATCCATTTAACTAGTTCGACGTGAACCTCTCAATTATAGCTAGATAAAGGAATTAAGTCACTTAAGTTAAGTGACTTCTAGAATAACGGTAAATTAACTTGATTAACGGTAAAGTCGGCTCGGATTACAAGGGCAGGATTACGTAACGTAGGCATCTAAGCCAGCGTTGTTCTATTGTACCACCCTTATCAGCTTCTGGCTGGCAACAACGTACTCCAACGAAAGAAAAAAGTGTGTGGAAGTCAGCAACTTATTTGACACCGCGAAGTTAGATTTTCGCGAAGTGCATGTAAACAACACAATTGAGCGATCTAAAAACTACAAAACAGGACAGAAAGGTCCATAAAGTATACAGACGTTTTAATGAAAATTAAAACAATATTTTGTTAAATGGAAGAATGCTAGCTAGGGATTAAAATAATTCGTTTTTTATCGAAGGTCAATTTAGCTAGGGCCTAGAGAATCTAGATTGTAATAAACAAGCTGCTGCACTGTCGTTGGTCCGTACTGGTCGGCTAGGTTAGGTAGTGGAAACTCACACCTTCTCTACAGTAGTTTACAATTGTTTTGAACGAATACCACTTGGTACTAGAGGTTCGTAAAATACAGTAGATGTTTTATTAAACAAGCCTTTCCTCCGTGTGACGTCGACGGCCTGAAACTGGCTGGCTGTTTATCTGGCTCTAACTTGGCATCGAACGCGCAATTAGGGGATTATCGTATCATGTGTTTCAACAAGATGGGTATATCTAGATAAAGTTCGACGTGAACCAGGCTAACGTCTCTACAGAAATAGGCGTTCCGACGAGACCTCTCATCCAATCAAATTGATTTTTAGCTTAACAGACAGCTTGATTAGTCTATTTTTACATACCGAAACAGCCGTTAAAATCGGCCCACTGGTTCAGAAGTTAGAGTGATTTTTGTAAACATGATCGCAAAATTGTGTAAACAGATAGGAGTTAATACATTGGGCGATCGCCAACTGGCTTGGCTTAAAAAAAATATTCCGACTACACCTCATTTATTTTAAAATTAAAAATAACATGACATTATAGCTGAATAAATAAGGAACAAGTTGCAAAAACAACCAAAAAAATCGGTCTAATATTAACGAAGATACGTTAAAAAAAACTGCTCAAAAAGGGCTGATTTTCAGCGATTTCGCACCGTTTGGAGATTTCAGGCCGGATTTTTGGAACACAAAACAAATTGTAATGCTTCATTTTCTTGGAAAAATCAGTTGTACAACAATTTCAATATATACGTTTACCACAAATGACTATAATTAAAACTATATCAACAATAAAGTAATTCTATGATGAGAAAAGGGAAATTTTGGAATGTGTTGGTTTGGTCAGGGCCATTTACAGGAAACCTTATATTCCTAGAAATTCACTTTTCTGAATTCTGAGAAGACATTTATATAATCTAGGGTTATTATACACAGTGTTCAGTTAGACCGACGTTATTCGTCCTAGTTGTCCTTGAAAATTTGTTTGGTTGTCCCCGAAGAATTTCTCTTAACGGCAGGGCAAATCAATCCCCTCCCACCTCGCACACTAGCGCCGCCACTGAACCTCCATTAGAAATGCAACACTGCTTTTGGAAATAAATTAACCAGACAAGTTTAAAACAACAAAAACACATTGATATCAATGATTAAAAAATTAATATGCAGCTTCATTTTGACATAATTATCTCATATCTTAATTATACATGCAGTATATGTCTCATGTTGTTGCTGTTTGGAGTCACTCTATGTAGTGTATGACTGCCACTACTAACTCCAAGCTAATGAACAGTTGTGACCAATTGTCTTATATCCTGTAATTAACAATTTATAGGGTTTTTACAGTTTTGGGAAGTGAGGTCCAAGAAGAAGCTCAATGGATCCCGTGTTTTGACTGTTTTTAATGGTTCAGTCATTATAAAATGGAAAAAAATGAGTGAATATCACCTAAAAATTAATCGTTATCATAATTCCTTTGTACCATTCTCCATAAGAGGTTTTAATAGCAGTCAGTAAATTAAAAATTTAAACTGATTGAATAGTCTTATACTTACAAAACACGTTTCCTATACCATTTAACTGTTGAGTTTTAGTGTTTTTTCTTATGTACTTTTGCACCTACTGTAATTTCCTTTTTGGAATAAAAAATATAAAAAAATAAATGTGAATCTCAATCTGAGCTCACAATCACATGGTTTTCTCATCAAGTGTGCCTTGAACGTTAGGCATCTTAATTCTTCAAAGAGCAAGCAATAGTTGCAAAAACAGACAACGTAATTACATTTCTTCTAAATTTATGAATCCAGGGAGTTGTGATTAATCTAAGTTCCCTAAAACAACGTATTCCAGCACGTATTACTGTACAACATACTCGCCTTCTTTTAATTACCCTATTCCGCGTTATAATAAATGAACATGGGGTTTTTCATTGTCACTCGGAAATGCTTTTACAAATTTAAAAATAATGTAAATTTAAAATATGATATGTTGTACAAATGACTTTTCTAAGACACTGAATAGTTTTGTCTAAAACGATATGGAACTGTTGTAATAAGATAAGCCTGCATTATTTTTAAATATTTAAAAACTGGGGGCTACAAGGTACTCCCCATGTCCACATATATTTCAGATATTAAAAATTTGTACCTTATTAACCTTCCGAGTTTTTTGTTGTTTTTTTTTTGTCAAACACCACTTCATTTTCTTGGGAAAAATCAGTTGTACAACAAACTAAATATATACGTTTACCACAAATGACTATTAAAACTATATCAACAATAAAGTAACTTTGATGGGAAGAGAAAAAAGGAAATTTTGGAATGTGGTGGTTTGGTCAGGGCCATTTACAGGAAACCTTATATTCCTAGAAATTCACTTTTCTGAATTCTGAGAGGACATTTATATAATATAGGGTTATTATACACAGTGTTCAGTCAGACCGACGTTATTCGTCCTAGTTGTCCTTGAAAGATTTGTTTGGTTTCCCCCGACGAATTTCCCTTAACGGCAGGGAAAATCAATCCCCTCCCACCTCGCACACTAGCGCCGCCACTGAATTCCACCATTAGAAATGCAACAACGGTTGACGTGACATTTATTGGAAGAAGTCATTAATTAATTGCAGGTTTTCTTCAATAATATCATGTTAATGGTATTATATCATGAATCTTTACAACAATAAAAAAAAAATACTGTGTACATTTGTAACTTACGCGAACGTGACCACGTGTATTGAGTGAATGTCGTTATCTGCTTCTTATTGTCTGATACTGTTTGCAAACAAATGTAAACACTGATAGATTAGTATACGATTGAAACTTGCAGTCAACTTGCGATTAGGCTTTTAGTTATTGCATTTTTTCGTTGTTATTAGCATTATGTAGCCTACTGTATCTTTGCAAACCAATGTATATTGATGTCAATAAGTAGGATGCGATGACACCGGGATTGCGGGTGATGTGTTCATAGAAACAACTTGGTTTTAAATTTATAGTCATGCATACCACAAAGTACCAGAGCATTATTAGTTTTTTTCTCTTTCTGAATTGAAGATGAAATCACATTAGAAGTAAAAAAATAAATAAAAGTGGAATTAGGCAGAGATGTTATTATTATTATTATATTATTATTATTATTATTATTATTATTATTATTATTATTATTATTATTATTATTATTATTATTATTATTATTATTATTACTGTATTATTATTATTATTTTATTATTATTATTATTATTTTTAATATTATTATTATTATTATTATTAGTTTTTATTTTGTTATCATTATTATTATTTTTAATGAATGTGTATGATGGAACATTGTCATTTTGCTTATTTACCGAACCTTTAGTTCTGTAATGATTTTCGTAGTTACGTTTTTTATGTTCATGATCATAACCTCGAACAGGACGAACTGCGGGCCAATGGAAATTACGCGGTGATTCGCCACAGACCGCCTGTCAAAACACTATTGTAATTGAGGTTAGGCCAAGGTCAGGGTAGATATAATAAGCTAAACATTATAAGCTAAAAGTGCACATGCTGCTTGGTAGTAATCAGAAAACCTTGATAAAATACGATAATAACGATAATAATTAAAATTACATGATTGTGATTCTCCTGATGACCAGGAGCGTATCGAATTTTTGGAAATGAGCTTTCTTGACTTCTGATAGGTCTGATAACTTGTTTTTCAAAATTTAAGGTTGCCCCCCCCCCCTCTCTTGAAATATATATTTTTTTTTTATCACTGTAAGTAGGCCTAATAATTAGGTTTGTATAGAGCATACATACATACATC
>NW_022699005.1:535154-540684 GCF_011630105.1 Anneissia japonica | reverse complement strand
TATATATATTGCCTCAAGATCTCTGAAGAACGCACTTTTTTACAAAAATAAATCCATGGTCGCTCAAAAAATAGTGTTTTTAATTTTATTTAATTGAAGCTTGCTACTAAGCCTAGTCTATTCTATCAACCTAATCATGCCTTGATAGCTTAGCATGCCTTGTTTTTTAGGCCATTGCTAAATTTTGTTTTTATGATTACGTTTAATCAGAGGTGGTTCGTCCGAACCCACTGAATTCCCCTGGAGCCGCCAATAATGAAGATTGAAGCAATTGAATTGAAACAACAAAACAACCGTTCTTTTCAGAGTTATTCTTCGTGGTTTAGGCCTACCGCATTTAATATTATAATAATAAATCATAATAGTAAGAAGAAGAGGGTGATGAATCAGAATATAATTATATTTCAGAAGTAGGAAGCAAGACAGTGATTTTAGCCTGCTCACCAAACTGAATCCAGCAACACACAATTGAATACAGTATTCCTAGAATAACTATCTAGGGAATCGACAGGGATGTCACATCCTGAAATGATTTATGCTTCATGACCCATAGGCTTAATTACCATTTAAGCGGAACTATTCAACTAAGAAAGGAGAAACAAAATACAGTTGGCCTTTAAGACATTTATTTTCGAGAATTTTGCCTTCCAGTGGTAAACAATTTTAAAATATGTATAATAATGCATTAAGACAAACCTAATTTAAGAAAAAAAAAATCTGCATTAAAGAAAACAGAGCATGAATGTCAGTTATTGGAATAAAGAATTGGATTGGTCATGTTTTAAGGGGAGAGAGTTTGTTGAAAGAAATCATAGAGGGACAAATGGAAAGGGAAAGTCTAAGATAAAGAAAGGGGATGGGGATGTTAGACGATTTTAAGGATAAGAGGCCTTGCGTGGAAATGAAGAGAAAAGCGGAGGACAGATGCCAGTGGAGGAGTTGGCAGCCAAGTAGCCTACCTGCTGACGGCAGGACACAACTGAAATGAAATGAAATATGTGTTAGCGGTATTCTGTCAGCAAGATCCTGTTTAAGATTCATACAACCTTCAAGGGAAAATTTTACGAGCAGTTGTTTTTAATAGACACTCGCTACTTCCGTTGTATGTCTGTTTGGTTTCCGACAAACTTTCCGGGTACAGAGTGAGTTTCTACTGTCCATAATATTTGTTTACAAATTTATTGAAATTTGACAGTCTAGATTTGTAGGCTGAAATTGCATTAACTGTAAGGAAGTACTATGGCATAATTTCCCTTGAAACAATTAAAAAAAAAAAAAAACATCATTATTTTAAATGTACCACTCAGAAGTAGTGTTACAAGGGGTGGGGTAGAGGGGGAACTTTCAGCAGGTAATTTTAATTTTCTCACAGTTTTTCCTCCAATCATTACTGTAGAGCATTAAATTCAGAACATTTGCATATCACAATTATTAATGCCATGTGATACAGTAATTTCAGTGAGTGTCTGCTATGGGAAAAATTGTCCCCACAAAAAAATATATGGCCTTTTCCTTCACTTTCTCCCTTTCTTCGGATGTTCTGGCACCGCCACTGACCTCTTCGGTAGGAATGAATATGAGCGGTAGAAGTGAAAGCCTCTGTGTAACGTTGGCTAGACAATCAATAATTAGAGACTTTGGTTCAACCTCTGACAGAATGCCACAGCCTTTTTTCTATAGAGGTAGTGCCAACGCATGGACCGGCTAGTGAGGCCGAAACCCAGGCGGTCGTCGGGGATGCCTGGCCTAGCCGTCGGGGTTTCGAGGTAAAATCAGGGAAAAAATTATTAATGTAAGATTGACTCCTCGCATTTGACAATCTGATATCTAATGAAAACTCAGCTTATGACGTGAAGTCATAAGTTATTCTGGGAATAAATTCTATATTGTTAGTCTCAAAAGTGCTGCTGTTATTTACTTTATATTGTTCTATACTGTATCAGACTAACCCGGCTATACTTTTATTCGACGTGAAGTTAATATGGCAATTTAGATAATACGCCGAATTACGCACAGAACAATAATCATTAAACAATGGATGTATTTATTTATCGTTGAGGATTGCTCAATTTTCAAATACCTCTCAAAAAAGATTTCCTGGATACTGATGATCGTTGAGCAAGTAGTAACAGTAATAATACTCAATATAATTCTTTGTGATAAACCAATTATTGCTCACTGCTGTTCGTTAGCAACCGTTGCTTTGGGTAGGCCTACCTCGGTATATAAACCAGTGAACTACTGTTCCACCATAATACGTTATAAAGGTAGACATTATCGTTGATGATGATTACCCATTACCCAAAACTCACTGATCAAAAAAGATTGCCTGGATGGATGACCGTTTACCTAATTAAAATACTACACTGTATTCGTCAATCGCCTGACGGTTCCAATATTATAGGGAGTGTGGTGTCATTTTTTTAACCATTATAGAGTATTAAATACTATTAAATAATTAAATCAGATATCTATACAACACAAACTAGAAAATCACCATATTGACTGACTACAGGCATAAACTCATTAAGTAGATAAAATAATTAGACATCAAGACAAAACAAACACTTGTAGATACCAATAAAATATTAAAGGTCTACTTAACGTGTCCGGGTCACGTCCGCCGGTTTAAAAACAACTATGAATTCTTTTGGGTGGCTGAGCTCTCTGGCTCAATTTTTTTTATGCCTGGCCAAGCATTAAGTTGGTTATTCATAAATATGTTTCTTGTTTAAATTAGCACTGAAACGTTAAGCTTATGTACACGTAGCTTCTATTAGCTTCATGCTGAGTTGTGTGTACAGTAAAGGGTCAAGTGAGCTTTAACAAGCCAAATAAGATCGACTGTTATAAGAATCGAAAGGCTTACTGACGTAGTATATTAAAATACAGTCGTCAAGGTGCAAAGTTAAAGCAAAGGGTCGGGTTTAGAAAACGATAACCCCCGTTCACCCCAACATCATTTATTTTATTTTAGTTTTTATGTAAGCATCATATAGGCATAGTCATAAATATTAGCCAAGGGGAAACAATTTATGTTCCAAATAATAAAAAATATAATTTTGTTTTTTATTTAGCAAATAGTTTTCCAAAAAACATCCAGACAGAGAAGAAAATATAAATAAATTTTATTGGCGAATGTACCGTAAGCACTGTAGTAAAGGGATGGTTAATGCAATGCAATAGAAATAGTCAATTCTTATTTTCGAAGATTTCAAGGCAGCGGCGGGCGTAATAAAAATATAGAAAAACTTGTGGTGGCAGGTGCGCAATGCCAAAAATAAAATTTTACTTTTATTCGAAATCATCATTTTTGGCGGGCGGTGGATTCGCTAAACAAGGAATAAAAATAGTCTCGCCTAATAGTTAAATTGTTTGAAATACTGTAGGCCCAATATTTCATCTTTACATTATTGTATTATGTGGTGTCTTCGCACTATACGTCTGATACCGCTATATAGGCCTACTCTCTGTCAATCATGTAATTGTGTAAAATTTTAAAATGGTATCGGGGAAAGGGTGGGAACCGGATCGGGCCTCCTAAATATTTCAACGATATTTTTTTTTTTTTTAAGGAGATAAAAAAAATTATATTCAAATTTCGGAGAGTGCATTTCCAGCCACCATATCTTAACCTTTTTTTTTACCCCTGCCCCAACCATAGTGGGGGCTGACCCTCCATCACTCTGTGAAAGTCCCTCAATGGTCCCCCTCTATAATTATGTATAATGTCGGTAGACCAAGGACTACACTAACGAATCTATGGAACCTTGATGATGACATTGTTCAATCTGCTTAATAAAATTATGTTTGATATAGGCCTACCTACTGTCAAGTTTATTGAATTTGTGTGATTATAAGCAGTTTAATAGCGACCGTATTTTACTAAGTTAATTGCATTCCATTATTCAACAAACAAAAACATATGACGTATTGTGGAAAACGTGGTGCCAGCAATTACGGTCAATGATCGCTGGTGTATTACTCATAGAAAGAAAAATTATTCATTCTTCAATGCATGCGGTACAATGCAGAAATACTGACTGGTTACGACGGTCGTACGACCGTCGGCCGACGAATCCTCTCTCCGCTCTTTTTGAGCGCTTGGCGACGTTGTCTACTAACTGTCAATGGCAGTCTTAAACCTGGTTTTCTTAAAATCGCTACACTACATGTCGCTACAGTTTCAGTGCAATCGTACAGCGTAACAGACCCCGGCTTCAATCGGGTTCGGTTCACCAACCGACCAATCAGCATCACCGAAAGATGTCGGCGATAGCATGTAGCGATTATATGGAAACAATATTTAGCTGATTGTCCTTAAATTGGTGGCGCGCGTCGTCGTATTGAACACAATGTGTCACCGCCCGGTATGGGGTGTGGGGCACTTCAGACCTGCTGCCCGATCAAAGAAATATAGGCCAAGGCAGTGTCGTTAATTAAGACAGCGTCGTCCGACTTAGCCCCACACGATTTAATGTTGAGACTTTCGTCGTAAAATATGCGTCTGCCATTAAAACGCATAATGCTGCACCTTACGACGCTGTCTGAGTTCACTTTGGCATTTTATTAATCTGATAAATTATAACTTTTATTAAATAATGCAACAAACACATTATCCTTGCAGTAAATTAAATCTACAAACATTTATAAAATATAACCACAAAAAATAATAATAAAAAACCTGAATATTTTTTGTTCTATTTAAGAGGTTTTCTTGTACTTTATACTTACGAGGTATTAATCAAATAGATGGTTGTTACTTACAATAAATTTATTACATTGGTAAATGGATGAAATGAACTTTGAATGATTCCACTGACCTCCTTTGCATACAGGTTATTTGGAAAAAAAGTTCAAATAAAATAGAAACTGAGGAAATTTAAAACAAAGTGCTGTATTGTTCAAAATTAAAGATGGTATTGGATGCTACACATTATAGTTGAACTAACATTAAAATATCAAACAAAAAGGTGCCTATATTCAAATTAAAAAAAAAACCCAAACATTTATGCATAATATGTATAGAGCACTATACAGTAGCACAAAGCAGTAAGCCTACGTACAGGGTTAAAGAATATATAAATAATTGGCAAAGAATACCTGGAATGTAACTGTTACGGGGAAAGATTAAAAGGTGACAATTGATTACTAAATCATCCTGTTTGTAGTTAAGCGACTGCAAATTTATTCATAGTATTCTGTGTAAACATTATTTACTAAGCCAAAAAATATAAACAAAACAATGAACTTAAAGACCATAGAGAAAATAGAACATTTTCTCAATGGTTAAACAAACGTTAAAATAACAAACAAAAACGTACGGGCCGATACTTTGCTTTAAATATGTACCGCATTAATGTACAGTAGTAAGCCTATCCGTAACGTGGCACAAACAGCGGTAGTACGCCTACGTAAGAAACTTGGAAAATATTTGAAAAAAAAAAAATTAGAAAATACGAAGTTGATCGCATGATTTGCAATCGTATTGGAAAAATTAAAAAGTGATAATTAAGCACTTAATCATCCA
>NW_022699005.1:532692-534861 GCF_011630105.1 Anneissia japonica | reverse complement strand
GTTCCTAGTGATTCTCTTTATCTTTGCGATTTTTGTCGCTCCAATTGGCATTATGGTCAATTGCAATCACTCTGAAATTTGAAATTGAATGACCAGCTAAATTGAAATGTTCGGCTACTGGTTGATCAAGCTTAGATGTTCTGATAGCTGATCTGTGTTGTGTCATTCTCATACGGAGAGTGTTTTTTGTTTCTCCGACATATTGTTTACCACAAATATTACAATATATGAGATAAATGACATTTTTGGTGAGGCAATTAATTGATTGCCTTATCCGAAATTTGTGGTTTGTTTGGTTGCTCTTGAATGATTGTGTAGAATCAAGCAAGGAGCATGTTTTGCATGTTGAACCACAAAGATGACTACCCAAACTATGGCTGCCGCAAGAGTTAATTTGCCTCTTGAATTAGATCGTACTAATATATCACGAAGGTTAGGTGGTCTGCGATAGGCTATGAACGGTGTATCCGGAAAAACAGACCTAAGACGTTCTGTGTTCTGTAGAATGGGCATATGTTTCTGAATTATAGCCCTTAGTGGTGGTAACCTAGGGTGATAGGTAGTGACCAGTGGCACTCTGGTCGATCGCTGACGTGGTTTGTACGTAGTGTTTGAGCACGAGGTATGTCCTTTGCTTTTTTTACAGCATTTTCGATGGGTCCTCGATGATAATTTCTATTCCGGAGATGTCCGGATAGCTCTTCTGTGCGATTCTGAAAATCTAAATCCGAAGAACAAATGCGTCTCATGCGCAATGCTTGGCTGTACGGAATGTTTTTTGTACAGTGCGGGGGATGACAGCTGCTAGGGAGCAGGTACATATGCTTATCCGTGGGTTTACGGAAGAGATCAGTTTTGAGTGCACCATTTTCCATGGTCAAGGTGATGTCCAGAAAATCTACACTGCTTGTGGATTTGTTAGCAGTGAATTTGATTGTGGGATGAGCCGAATTAATGTTCAATAGGAACGTATCCAAACTATCTTTGGGTCCAGATCATGAAGATATCATCAATGTAACGAAACCAAACATCTGGTTTCTTGGGCTGTAGGGACAGAAAATTGGCCTCAAATTGTCCCATAAATAAGTTAGCAAAAGATGGAGCCATTTTAGTACCCATCGCTGTGCAATGAATTTGTAGGTAATGACCGTCGCCGAAAACAAAGTTATTATTGGTGAGAATCAGCATGATAAGTTCACGTAGATGTGATTTAGATGGGGTTTTGCCCCGAATTTGTTTGTAATTTGAAATGCACGCATTAACACCTTCTTCATGAGGGATATTAATATATAATGACGAAACATCAAGTGTAGCCAGAACAGTATTATAGGTAAATTTGAAATTTGGTTAATTTTGCGGATAAAGTCCGTGGAGTCCTGAATGTACTAGGGGAGAGTAACAACATATGGTCTCAATAAATCATCCACATATTCAGAGATTTTTTTCTGTAGCAGTACCGTTTCCCGAAATTATGGGTCTGCCAGGATGGCCTGCTTTGTGGATTTTGGGTAGGACATAGAAACGTCCTGGTGCCGGATCGACCTGGATTTGATAGTTAGGAGTAGTATATATATATATATATATATACATATAGGTATATATATATATATACCTATATATACATATATAATATAAATCATCAAAGGTACGTATACAGTGTTTAATAAGAACATGATGGAACATAGCAAGAGGTCGCAGGTTCGAATCCCGTCCGAGGCATTTTATTACGCAATGACTTTTTATAGGACTTTATTCGTTGAAAAGCTACAGGGTAGCCTACGATGTTCCATCATGTCTTTATTAAACACTGTTTATGTACCTTTGATGGTTTATATTATATTTATTGAGCAGTGTTAACCTCTAACTTCCTTCAATATCATATATATATATATATATATATATATATATATGTAGATTAAAAGGCAAAATACTGAAAAACAACAATGCTGTGGGAAACAATGGCTGGATCTCAGTAGAGATACAAAAATGATAAGCAACAGCTAAAAAGTAAACGTAAGTAAACAGCCAGAAATAGAACCAGGGCTTTCGGACATCACTAGTCCTTCCTCAGTGGCGAGTGAGTGAGGGTAGAAAAAGCTAGATGGTATAAAGTGAGAATTTCATGCAAGCATGATTGGAAACAATAGGCTGGGTGAGATTAGAATAAAC
>NW_022699005.1:528728-532410 GCF_011630105.1 Anneissia japonica | reverse complement strand
ATATAGAGAGAGAGAGAGAGAGAGAGAGAGAGAGAGAGAGAGCATGATGTAATCCACGTGTGTTCCTTAAATACATAACTCAATGAAAAAGACGATGAGATGTCAACGACTTGTTAGACTTTGAACACAAATTTTATTCAAAACATGAATATTTCAACCCGTCGGGTCTTGTTCAGCATGTACGTGACAAACAAAATATAAGTTGGCTATTACAATAACTATGATAAAAAGTAAAGTATAATATGATACTATTATTATATACCGGTACCCTATATATAGGCATAGTACATGTACTTTGGTCTAAGAGGACAGATAAGTTGACCAAATGACAGAACAAGTAATTTGCAAATATATTTTAATGAATTCCAAAAACAAGTTCGAGGTTGATACAACTTGTTGTGAAACTCGTTTCTGCATATCTTCAAACATGATAAAGTTACCATGCCCGTATGCTCGTAAAGTACGACATATTATATTTAATGTTACGATATGTTTGCCTTTAATAATTTAAGATGTTTTACAGCAGTCGACTTCTCTTCAGTCCAATCACATTCAAACATGCTTATTGTACGTAATCAGTATGATAGTACACCCATACTTCCAATTTTTTTTTCTGGCGTTTTGTCTCTGAGGTAGAATCGGAAGATGTCTGTTTTGAAGGTGAATTTCAAACTGCTTTCTCACATACGAGTTAGTATCTTTACAAAATATATTTGTAGCCTACTGGTGGCACTGAAAGTATACGCCCCTTTTCTAAGTGGAAGGACCAAGTTAGACCATGGTGGTAGGCCTATATATAATACCTCCTTGGTTAGACAGAGTGAATACCTGACAAAATATATGTAAACTGAGACCCAAAGAAATATTGCTAAATTAATAAAGAAACTTACATAAGTGACTTGTCTCCAACAGAAAGAAATAGCTCAATAACCCATTTGGAAAGAGCGTGGTGCAATTTCCTCCCATGATGATATATATTGTTTATGATTACACAAGGAATACTGAACGTACTTTAAAATCCTGCATCTATAGATTCTTCGGCTATTGCTGTGTATTCAGATATAACATCAAAAGTTAAAAAATAAATAGTCTCAGTTAAAATGGATTAGTCTGATTGAAATGACGGTCGTCATCACTTCGAAGATGGTATTTCAATCGTTAAACGTCAGACCATAATTATTTGTTTGCAGAAACAAAACAACATAACAATATTAATGTTTATAAGGAAAATGATTAACAACCTCAAGGTCAATTGTGCCTAGTCTATAATTTAATTCAAATCTCTTTAATTCCCACCATCTGTCAAAATGAAAAATACAATGACATACACGTGATTATAGTTTATGATGAAATTATACATTAGAAAGATAAACAACTTGGGCGGTCGTGACAAATTGAGTCTTGTGGTACAAAAAAATGAAAAGTGAATTATTGATATAAAGATAGATGAATGTGAAATTTATTTTAAATCATGTTCCGGAGTAAGATCATTTTAAAGTTTAAATGTCTAAAAACATACCGTACGGTACTTAAGATAAATTTGCCTCTTAAAATGATAAATTTTGTGTGTTTTTGTATCAGTTTAGAAAAAATAGCTTTACAAAAATGTGCCTCAAAAACATGATTACTTTAGATGAGTCAACTCAGAACTGTTGCTACTATTAAATATACATATTATTCATGCTCCCCATACAGGGAATTTATTCATCAAACTCCAGGCCTCCGGCCCCTTGTAAAACAAAATTATTACAAATTAAATAAGCGTGCTGTGACAATACCGTACTTTAAATAAATTTCATTAATACACCCGTGTTTCTTTGTTTTCCTTTCTCTTAAATGCATGATAAATAAATAAACATACTTTTCTAATTATATTACTGTTTTTTGATGACATAATTTGATAAAATTTTTCATTTGTTGGAAAATTAATATAATATGATGGGAGATATTCTTTTCTTAAATCAGTATATAACTTGCAAAACAAAAGAAAATGAATCTCATCTTCGATACTACCATCTTGGCAAATACAAAGTCTATTTTTATAATTAACATTGATTTTACGCCCCTTTTCAATTTCAAGGTTATGATTTGATATACGAAAAGATGTCATTAACAGTTTAAAATACGGTTTTATATTCATTGAGAGATAAGCTTCAATTCCAAAAGTACACTTGAATTTAACATATTGTTTCAATTTATTTGAATTATTTATACTGTTAAACCAATTTTGTCATCTATGTCTTGGCATCGTTTGTTAAAATTATAAATGAAAGCCGTTTCATCACCCACCCCTTGGTTCATCCAGACTTCCCCATATCCACAATGAAACAGAAGAGACCTAATGCAACTTGCCCAACAATCACTGTCATTATCTATAAATCTTAACTGTTCGACATATGCATTATATACCAGCCTCTCTCTATCCAATGTAATAATTCTCAACCAATATTTAATGATTCTTGTCAATCTTTTAAATCTAATTGTATGTCGGCCCAGTTCACCTCTAATCGCTGCACTCTCTGAATTTCTTTTTTGTCCTAATACAAATTTACAAAATTTAACATGGATTTTTTCAATATCTTCGCCCATTATGTAGCCCCAGACCTCACTCCCATAGTCTAGAATTGATTTTAGTTTAATGTCAAAATTTTTAAAGTAAATGTTAATTGGTAAATTACCCATAGACTTTGTATTTGCCATAATTGCATACATAGATTTCGACGCTTGTTCAGCCAGAGTTTTTTGTGCCATAGACCAAATACCACGAGATGAAAAAACAATACCTAAATATTTAAAATATGGAACGACTCCAATTAAATTACCTCGGTATGTCCATCTTTCATATGATCTGAGAATTCCCACGTTTCTAAACACAATTATCTTAGATTTCTTCAAATTAACATTAACTCCAAATTTCATACAATATTTATCTAACTCATTAATTAATATATATATAAATATACATATTAAACTTATCAGAACAATTAAAACCCATTTTTTTCAAAATGTCACTTCAGATTTTCTTGAATAATGGCATACCAAAAGACGCATTTTGTCACGACAGCCCACATTGTAGCTTACACCACCGCTTAGATAATAATGAAGACGTCATCTGTGTTTGAAACATGCGACCATACACGATGCTGATGTTATTATATGGTTTGCGTGACTGCTGTAGTAAGTCAACCATGTATTTTGATACATTGTCTACTTTACATACTGACATTTTGATTGGTATATTTTTCGTTAATGTTTATAGCATCGTGTTCTTGAAATTGATCCGTACAAGGCGTGTTATTAGCTTCATTCCGACATCATAAATAAATACTCACCGTTCATC
This sequence comes from Anneissia japonica, assembly GCF_011630105.1. Lineage (NCBI taxonomy): Eukaryota > Metazoa > Echinodermata > Crinoidea > Comatulida > Comatulidae > Anneissia > Anneissia japonica. The sequence goes on along the minus strand of NW_022699005.1, from coordinate 529,070 downwards.
ATTAACGGTTTGATGTGTGTGAGTGTAGGCAAAATAATTTAAACATCACTACCATAATCTACGTATTAAATTCTATTTTAACTAAATATTCAAACGATTCAATTTACTCATAAAAAGCATGTGGCCTACGTTACACTGTCTGCGCTAAGCTAAAAAAGCACACAGGAGTATACCCAGGATTTTTTCTGGGTGGGACGTGATCATAATTTTTTGGACCTTTTCAGTGAGAGACAGGAAATCGATTACAGCGCCTCGCCCGGCCCTCCCCCCTCCCCCTGAAAAACAATGACAATTTAGTGATTTCAAATATTTAATCGATTTTAAAGTCACCTTATATTGTAG
>NW_022699005.1:519351-528698 GCF_011630105.1 Anneissia japonica | reverse complement strand
GGCGCTACCCTTGAGGCCTGTATTAATAAAAGCAATACGCCTATTATGACAATTTTTAAAATATATTAGAATGTTCATTATAACACATATCCTATTATCTTGTGATGATATCATCGAGAGGATGACGATGACAACAATTACCTTTCATGTGACTTACAACTCCATGGTCCGTGTAAATTCTGTTATCGATTCATTTCATGCATCAGTGAGCATAATCACTCATTGTGTTGGTGGTGTGCAACCGCCACGACCTCCGTGCACATTCATTCATTGCTTCTGCAAAGTAGGTTCAGGCTGTTGGTTGTTCTGTACTTTTGGAGCAATGACAAAGGATTTCAAACTTAAACAGCCATGGAGTACATGACATTATCAAACCCGACGGAATTAGATGTTACTTTAAATTCGACCGGATCAACTTCAATGATTAACGGGACTGTGAACGAAATAAGTGGCGGTCTTATTGTATACATTATAGTTGTTTTTGTACCCATTGGTATGGTCAGTATCATTGGAAATGCGGTTGTTGTGTTGACCATTTACCGATATCCATCGCTTCAAATTGTTAGGAATTACTACATTGGAAGCCTAGCTGTTGCCGATTTTCTTACAGGTTGTATTGCGGTACCGGGAGCTATAATGCATTATATTTTAATACGTGGAAGTTTTTCCGGTGCAAATATGAGGGATGGTGTGACAATCTACGTAATGCCACTATTCCTATTTTCGTGGGCCTCCATTCACAACCTGTTATTGATTACATGGGATCGCTATTTGGCAGTGGTTCATCCTCTTGACTATGTTTCGAAAGCAACAAAAAAACGAGCGTTTCTGTACATAACGGTAGCTTGGGCTGTTAGTTTCATCCCAATATTAATTCCCTTCTTCTGGGGAATGGATACGAATGGACATGGAACTATACGGATCAAATCAAACGCTAACATGATCAGGAACTATATATGTAGTGGATATTTTTTTATCATTCTTACAATTATGGTGAAGCTGCATATGAGTACGTATATAATTGCAAGGAAAAAGGAAAGGGAGTTACCGGGAACGATAATTTCAACCAAGCAAAAACATGGGTCCGAATTAGCAATAGAACTTCAGTTAAAATCATTCAAGACAATAAGTCTTGTGCTAATTGTATTTGTGACTTGTCTAACGCCTTTAACTGTATTGACGTACGTAGAATACATTTGGAGCGTTTCTATACCGTGGCTGGTCTGGTTTACAGAAGCTATTGTGTTTGCTAGTTCGATGGTCAATCCATTTATCTATGCCTACAGAAGGCAAGATTTTAGGCAGGCTTTTAAACGAACGTTCAGGTGTAAATTATCACACTCAGCCCTCTCAACAACAACAGTATGACTATTTCGATAACTTGTAGGCCTATTCCTTTAAGTATATGGGCCTACTACTGTATTTACCAATAAAATCGAGGAAAAATGTCTAATTTAAAATTATAAAACATTGACTTAAAACCAAAAACTGATAAAAATAGTTTTCGGTGAATTAGGCCTACAGACTACTACAAATATCTTTAAATTGACTTAACTAGCCTATTTAATGGTCTTTGCAAAATAATACAGTAAATGTGTTATTTAGGCGAAATGTCTGTTACTGACGGAAATATATTTCCCCTTCAACATTTTTAAATGTACAAATTCAACAATTCAAATATGGAATTAATTTTTAGCTCAGTGTGGCAGACAGCCTAATAATATTTGCAATTTCAAAAAGTAGGCCTAGCAGGACAAAACTTGACCTCTGCACCAAGAAAGTGATAAATGGAATACTGTACAGTACCGTACGGCTCTATGAAGCAGCTGTTAGTAATATTAAAGTTAATAAGGCCTAATCTTTTTACAAAATGAATTCCGTTTGTGTGTTTCAATGAACAATATATGAACATTAATTTATCAGGTAGTGAAGCTCAGGAATCGAAAGCCATTGTTTATCATCTTAAAATTAGTTTCAATATGTTTTTAAATTTCATAAACTGTGCTACAGTGAGAGGAAGTGAAGGTTGTTCAGGAAGGTCATCAAAGCGAATATTTATTAATATTTAATTAGGCCGAACTTTGTTATACACAAAAACTATATTTTTGTCTTGCTTTTACTTTATACATTCTTGTATAATCGAACAAAAGGCTAACTGATCATGAATTTATCGGGATGTGAAACTCAGAGGAATCGAAAGTCATTATTGGAGTTTTGTTTCATGATGTTTTAGAATATTAGATAAGTCACAGAAAAAGCTAAACATTGTGCTACACTAAGTAGGCTATAGAATTTTACGTGAGGAACGATATGATGTCGATAAATGTGAAATATGGGAAAAAGAACCTTCATGAACGTTCGTAAAGGCATGCCCTCTGGTGATAGCGTCATCTTCGTAAATAATGCATAATGGATATCATAATTAAACGCCGTATTGCACTCTCATCACGAAAAGAAATGTTATGCTAATCTTTTTAATGAGAAAACATAAGGAGACCAGACGGCTTCCAGACTTTATTTCTGCAATATTTTAATAATTTCTGCCTACATTAAGCCTTACAGGATTTAGATTGAGATTCATGCAATAAAATCAAAAATTTAAAGTGTATTCGTTGTATCAGTATCAGACCAACGTCATAAGCTTAAATAGTGAGTAACAATTATTCATCATCAATCAAGTTGTTTGAGTGTTGTTGGAGTTAGCAATATATTGTACTATTAATTTCTACGTTATATAGGGCCTATTTTGTCTTCTGGCAATGCTGTAAATAATTGAAATGTGTGCATAAACATTATGCACGAAGTATTATTTAACCGACCTATAGGCCTAAGGGAGCAAGCAGCTACATATAATACCGGTAGGCCTATACATTTTTATTTTCCCCTTGAACTCGACCGCACAAAACAATAGGCCTAACTAACTGTAGCGATAATTGTAACATGAATATATTTAAAAAAAAATAATAATAATAAGAATAATAATAACAAAAACTATTGTGCCTAAAAAACACCATTCTTTCATCAAAAATATGTTCCATAAACTACAGTATAAAGAAATTAGACATAGGCCTACTTAAGTACAAAATTCTGCTTCAATTATGGAAATCTATTAATTCTCAGCCTTTGACAAAATACGTGAATCTACTGCGAATCTAAACAGAATCTAGCCTATCTACTCAGCTTTTATAGCTTTTGGTTCGCGAATGAATTGGCCGTATTTTAGATTGTGTAATACTTCAGTCGTGATGGAAAGATTTAAAGGTCTGAATTATTCATTTTCTATTATTCATTTTTTTTTATCTGTATACGCTTACATTTTTAAATATTTCCAAGACACAAAAAAAAAAACAAAACAAAAAAAAAAAAAAAAAAAAAAAAAAAACAAAAAAAAAAAAAAACACGGGGATGATTAATGAGATAAAGTTTTTTGAATATTTAAAAACTGGAGGGAAAATATTGAAACACCTGTCTCACTAACCGTTCCTATTTTTTTTTTTTCGTCAAATACCTGTTCTCTCTCACTTTCTCTCTCTCTCTCTCTCTCTCTCTCTCTCTCTCTCTCTCTCTCTCTCTCTCTCTCTCTCTCTCTCTCTCTCTCTCTCTATCTCTTTTTTGGTGAAAAATCGGTAGTACAACACATCAACAGTTGTTTTCCCCGGAGCTTTCCAAAAATCTGATAAACACCTCGTTCGTCTCCCTGTGGACTTGTTAAGTGTTGACTGCTTCACAATTCTAAATAAGACCGAAAAATATTAACAACAAAATAGTAATAAGTCGGTCTTTATTGAGATTTCTATGTTGCTGTCATACATCATCATAATAAATAATATATTATCAGATAATGTTTCATTTCCATGCAATGTATACCATGATGTAATAATTATTACAGTAGAATATAATCATATTACGTCCTATAACATTGAATCTACTGATTGAATATGCAGTGTGTAAAGTTGTTATGATTCGGTTTGCATGTGTATATATAATAACCTTAGCTTCTGGTAATTAAAAACTTGTTCAATATCATTATTATTAATACAGTATGGGTCAACGTTTCTTTTTCCCAATTATATTTTTCCACTATCGCATTTTATGATTTTAATAATAATAACTTGCAACATACTTGGTGTATCAGTACTATAAGTTTATTATAGTTAAGAGCTATTTTTATATTCACACTACACCTCTATAGTTTTCACAGATCAAGAAATTTCCAATGTAGCCATTTTACCATTATAATACCATATCTCATTTTGCAATATTTTGAATGTAAATCCCCTTTTAATATAAACTTTACCGATTTAGTTTATTATTTTACTATATTTAGGCTCATAGATTTTTGATATGCCATTAATAATAGAATCAACCTTATAATCGTTTTTGGCTTTTTTTTATGAAGTTATAGCAAAGAGTATAAATAGAAAAAGAGAGCCAACAACGCTCATTGAGAGCGTAAAAAAAACGATACGCCCTACGCAACCAGAGCCATATATATCTATGGCTCTGTACGCAACCAGAGCCGTAGATAGTACGCAACTAGTGTAGGACGCCAACCAACGCTTGTATGTGTTTTATTACCATCATAGAGCTATTAAACAATATATCTCTATGTTTATTACCCAGTACTCCACCGCGCACGGTCGGTTTGTCTGTTTATCTGTTCTCCACAAGATATAGTACTTTTGTAGAGGGCGGTATTTACGCTTGTATAAGCCTGACCTAAAGTAGATCTAAAAGTATGTAAACATAAGATGATAAACATAGTGTAGGGCCTATGATAGTTGCATGGAGGAAATTTTTCCCCTCCATGATAGTTGAAAGAATTTATACATACAATGCTGTGCAAATAACAATATGTGTAAGAAAAACCAAATATGATGCTTGCGATAGATATTGGAGAGACCTATTTTTTATACTTTACACAAACAGCGAGTTTATTATACAAATGAATTATTATTATTATTATTATTATTATTATTATTATTATTAATATTATTATTATTATTATTATTCATTATTATTAAAAATATATTTATCATCATCATCATCATCATCATCATGTTTTTAGCCATTATAAATTCTCATTCCTTCTTATGCAGTTTACACAATCAAACTAATAGGAATGCAAAGGTGGTCAGTATATAAGAGAGCAATATATTTTATTTGTGCCATCAAACAATTATATAGTAAATACAATATAAAAGATATAACAATATTAATAACAACAATGACAATATTAATAACTTACGAGTAGTCATGCTCTTCTATCCATTTTTTTTCATATTAATTATAAAAATATGATATTCAAAAAATATTAATGATAATATTAATAGTTACAATTATAATATTTTCAGATTCAATTAGCATCAGTCTGTCTGCATATATAGCATATATTCAACATAGCTTTATCAATGCTCTTAAATTCATTTTTTTTAAATTTTCAAATATATTTTAAACATATTAATTGTAATAAATAGCTCAGTTATAATTATAATAATTTCAGTTTCACTTTTAGCTACCGTCTTCTGCATAGCAAAAGAATCTTAGCTTTGTTAATAATGATAATCACAATCAATAGAGTGACAATTATGATAATATTAATATAATGACTAGGCAATAGCCTACTAATAACAATAACAACAAATAACACATTATAACAATAACAGATGAGGCCGAGTAAAATAACTATTTGCAAAATACTATATCCGATGGAGTTTTGCGTCAGGAGAAATAATACGAAACATTGTTTCTCTGATGCAAAACGCCATCGTAAAAGCAGTACCGCTGCTACTTGGAGATCGGATTCATCCCGCAAACTCGGTGGTGTAGTTAAGTCATCGGTCTAGTTAACCTAGAGGTCGTGGGTTTGATTCCTATCTGAAGCAACCGTGATTTTTTTTATCAAGTATTTGAATTGTACTGAGCATTTAGTACTATATAACACGTCATGTGGGCAAACATCATTTCGTGAAATATTATTGGAGGAAATCATAAAATTCTAGTATAGTACTTTAATAAACATCCAATAATGTTTTCAAGCATTAGCCACATATCGTGTATGCAAAAATTCATAACCAAGGTTTTGGAAAATCAAATTTGCTTGTTTACAAACTTTTTTACAACACATTTTAATAATAAAAATTATGATAATAATAATAGTTTAGTTGGGACGGCATTCCACACCAGTCTGCCTATACACAGAATCTGTGATTGCTCAAAATGATCTGAACAGATTTTATAATTCTTACAGAGACAATCGGATGACTTATCCCGTAAGTCATTTTTCTTCATATTTTGGATCCACTTTCCACATCTGAAATGCAATAAAAGAAGTGCCGCTTATAGTAAGTAAGAATCAAGTACATAAAGAAAACAGTCTAGGCATAGGATAGGCCTATCTGTTCAAATAAAATTTGCAGTTAACCTTTTTCACGGGACCTGGTTAGACAAAGCCGTTATTCAATGGTTTTTAGTAAGGGGCCTAGACTAGGCCTATATATAATAAATGGGTTAATTAATTTAAAATTGTAATACAGTAACTAATAGGCAAACCGCCACACATTGCCAATATTTAGCACTGTCAATCTTTATGCCTACATTTAGCACACTGTCAATTTAGGCATACACACATTGCATTAACAGAAGTCACTTAGCAACCAATGTTATACAAATTGTTAACTTGTTATTAATTGTTGAGCGTAATGTAGACCTAGGCCTAGGCATGTACATTGACAGAAATCACTTAGCGCCATCAACTTATAACAAATTGTAACTTTTTTTTTCCACAAAATTGTTATACAGAGCTTTGTACTCACCGCTCTTTTTCTTTAGGGAAACGAATTGAAAGAAGGAGCAATTTGGGGTTTTTTGGCTGTTATTATAACAATTAAAAGCTGAACACCTTAATGCCATACTGCTAGCTGTACGTCTGCACACGCGCATTCAACCGCTCGTGAGTGACGTTTACCCGCGTATACGTTATACCTGCACAGAGTTTTAAAAGTTTTCTACCAAAGATCTTATAAACACAAAATAGCGTTCTCCGCGATTTACGCGTGCAAATTCTGTAATAAGGCATGAATGGCGCCTTCTTGCTAAATTGGAAACTTTTGACCCTTGGCCGCTCTGACCATACCGTACACCGCGCGACTTAACCTTGGGTATCAATCCTGTGAACAGCAGAACAGGAACCATGTCAGATCCATGGCAACAGATAGGACGCCCTCTTCCAAAACTGATTACTTTTTCTCTTTGGTATAATAGCGCATGAATGGCGCCCTTTTGCTAAATTGGAAACTTTTGAACCTTGACCGACGCTTGACCGAATTTGATCTCTTTTTAGTGACTTCGTTTAAAAAAAAAAATTAATTGGTTCGTGTGGGAATCGAACGTACAACCACCAGGTTTTGCTATTCATTATCCACCATCAACTAAACTGCCTTAAAAAAAAAAAAAAAAAAAAAAAAGTTTTGTGTGGGAATTGAACACACAACCACCAGGTTTCTCGTAATATGATTAGTCTATTTTTTTCTAATTTGCATAATGAATTTTTCAAACATTTTTGTCTATTTAAAAAAAAGTGCGTAAGTTATGGAGATGGTAACAATCAAAAATCGATTATAAATTTAATCTACATTTTTAGACAAAAACAATAAACCCTCTTGGCCCACGGCCAATTTTTGACACCATGACCATGCATAATATTAACCTGCAGTGTATATATACAAAGAATTTTTTCTATTAGGATCAGAGTTGACTAACTGGTACTTGGTGTGGTACTAGGTTTATCGCATATATGGCTTAGGGGCCGCGGTTTACCTCCCTCCGTTTAGTCATGCTGGATCAGGGGTTGCAAACTCGGCGATCGTGGGTTCGATTCCCACACGAGCCAGTTTTTTTTTTTTTTTTTTTTTTTAAGGTATGGATGGTGGATAATGAATAGCATACGAACCAATTTTTTTTTCTTTAAGGCAGTTTAGTTGATGGTGGATAATGAATGTATTGTACTCGTTGATGGCATCGCGAAATAACAACAAATAACAACGTAGCATGTCCGAGCCTAGGCCGCCATGGAAGCTCACTGGCTCCTGTGTAATTCATGTTGAGCCAACTGCAGACGAAACGGTTACAATCTTTTCAGAGATAAGCTGGAAGAAAGTTTTAGACAGTGCCCATCAATGGAAGGATTTTAATACTGAGGAATGGAAGTCCTTGGCTTGCTTAACCGTTTTTCTTCCATCGTCGCTTCCAACCGTCTAGGCGCGTCTAGCCTAAAGAGGGCCTACATAGCAGGTCGAGATCCACGAAAAGTCGTATATGAAGATGTGGGTTACCTGCATCTTTATATTTCCACAAGTAATTAAAATTGTTTATTGAGCAGATTAATCACACCGATAAACATTTGTACTACTTTCGACTTGATAAATATGAACTTCTATTTAGAAGTTTACAAATTTTAAGTTAATAGAACATACTGCTGTTACATCTTCTAGTTTACCCCCACCGTTGTATTTAGATCTAATTTTGCTGAGAGTTCCGCTTGAACAGTTCTGTGGACATTTTGGTATCTGCGCATGACATGCTTCCATTGCAGGATTTATAATGTGTTGAGAAGCATAATCTAGGAAGAGAAACCGGCAGCTGACTCTCCGAAGTTTTAGAAGTTATTTTATTTTTTTATTTTAATTGTTATATCATTTTGCTTTTTAAGCTGCTGCCACCTAGCTATTGTAGTATTGCTTGATTTTTTATTGCCTTTTTTATATTAAAACAAATGAATGATTGTTAGATAGGATAATTTATATGAAAGAATGGTGGTGGTGGTGGTGGTGGTGCTTTTCTTTATATTTGAAAACGGAGACCTGCATACGAAAATTAAAAATTAAAAACAGAACCATTTATATTCTACGCAAAGTCGAAAAAAAAAGGCCAAAGCAATGCTCTGATCAAAGTTTTATAGCCAATTGATATCTCTTGGACATGAAATGTGTATATACATTTTTAATTCCTTTATTTCATTCCCATAGTAATAAAAAATAATCCCCTGTAGATTTTTCATGTATTTAATATAAAGTGACTATAACTAAAGGATGAATTGTAACGTCGGTTACCAAGGAATCCCCCAAATGATTATAAAGCATATGATATAATTAGAAAAAAAAAATATTGTAGCAATGAGTACCCATAATTGACTGACTAATAAATCACAATTGTTACAATATTTTCATGTATTAAAACAGAACTAGCAAAATGATTTTTTTTTGTTCTAGAGGGGATTTTTGATATGCCATTTATAATAGAATAAACCTTAAAATCGAAAATAGGGTATATATATATATATATATATA
>NW_022699005.1:515547-517881 GCF_011630105.1 Anneissia japonica | reverse complement strand
TTCTGAAGTGCCATTCGTTTTGGGGTTGCTACAATCAGGAGTTACAATCGATCCAACAAATATAAAGTACTATCTATTTCCTTACATTCGAAAAAGGAGGATTTTGAATGCTCTATTTAAATTTGCTGGAGATTGAAAAATTAACTGTTAACTCCGTTGTTAGAGAACATAGAGTGGTACATGACTTTTCGGACTGGTATAGTCCTTCAGTAGGTCCTATGTACTCTAGGTGTAAATAAATACAGAGAATAGAATAGGCCAATTTTAGTGAGAACTAAACATGTTTAAATAACGTACGGCCTATATACAATGCAAAGCCTGTCTCTTATACACATCTTTTAAATTTGTTAGAAATGTTTTGTTAGAAATTTAAATTGAATTTAATAGGTCATAATAAATTTATTCAGTAGGCCTAAATATATTGCATTCATTTATTTATTCATTTTTTAAAATTTTATTTTACTTTTTTTTTTTTTAGTTCATTAATTACTGAATTTCAAAACCGGTGTAGGAAATGAGCTGTCAAAGTACCACTTATTGCCTGAGGATCGGACCACTTGAAAAAATTCCTCCTTGGATAAAATACAGTGTGTGACAGTGACACCATTAATTGCGTGGGAATACCATAGACGTCCTTCAGTGGGCTTCTATTATTGCGTACAATTAGCGTTAGTAGACCTAATCTGAGATTCTATATATTCTGTATACAGGATGGTAGGATTCTAATGTACTTTTACCCATTTCTGTGTGTTTGTTTTGCTGTAGTAGGCTTGTACGGCTACCAAACCATGACAGCAGCAGTTGCAAGAACTAGACCTAGCCGAGGCCATGGAATTCCACCGGGTCGCGGCCCATTTGCCGTCGGACTTGCAGATATTATGTCAGACAACTCAAAGAATGGGTACCGTAGCCCAGGCCTAGCCTGGATATTGTTATTTTAGTGGTGTGTTCAGTTTTATTTTTTTTTTCCAGAAATGCGTCGGTCCAGATGGTAGCCTAGACTAAGCCTGGGCTAGAGCCTAGCTTAGGCTTAACTACTAAAATCAACTAGGCCACTACTAGCTAGGCCTCCTAGGAAGGATCACGCCACCTGTGACATGAGTGGTATTATCGTGATTAAAACATGACACGTGTGGAGTCATGGAAAGGGTGATGGGGCGCAAAGTTAGTCTGAGCATGGAGGAAATATTTCCTACATGGTCTGAGTTGGTGATCGACGCTAGGTTGCAAGACAAAGGTTATTTTAACTACTTAATATGATTTTTTTTAACATTTTAAATAGGGGGGGGGGACTGGGGAGGGGGAATTTTTTTGGGAAATGTTCTGTGCAATTCCTAGATATGCCACTGTGCAGGCTTTATTAAGCAAAATCTAATGTATGATAAAAAAAAAAAAAAAAAATGAGTGTCCAGTAACAGAAAGTATTTGTTAACATTTACCTTCAGGATATTTGAGGTCAAGATTGTTGATATGATTACATTCTTGGGTGAAAAGGTCACATAAGAGTCCAAAAAATAGTGTGGTGGAAGTACCCACAAGCCTGTTATTGAAGAAACAATTTCATGTCATTTATAACAAGTGTTCTTATATGTCCTCTATAAATTACACAATAATACATTTTTTTTTCTTAATTTTGTGATGTTTGATTTAGTAACCTGTGAATCTGCAATCTGTACTTTTCAATAGTTATGTCATAAATCTAAATAAAATGTGTATTCATAAAATGTATCATCATTGGCTGTATTTAGAGGATAATTTATTAAATTACATTACATTTAAAGTACTGTAGTTCCTTGGGAAAGCACACCTCTGGTCCCACCCCCTACTTAACGCCCAGTTTTACCTATCGGCCTTCCTCGGCAATAGCCCACAGTGATATGATTTGAATAAAAGCATAGGTGTAGCTAACTTTACAAATACTGTAAAACAATAATCAAATATTAGCTTTGGATTACAGTAGGCATGGAGTTTTGAAAAATTGCCTTTTAATTAAAAAAAATAAATTCTTCAGTATAAACTCCCCCACCAAAAAATAAATAAAAAAGAGATAATCACCCCAAAATTATGTTCAAGGGGGTAGAGGTTTATACCAGAGGAAACTACAGTATTGTTTTAAATTTGTTTTGTGTTTCAGAACATTCACACGACTGTACTACCCAACGGATCCACCTGGTGATGAATTTGCATCCGAAAACCAGCCACTTTGGATACCAAACCGAAAATACTCTGACGCCTACAGCAACTTCATACGTGCTACTGGCAGTTTCTCAAAGAGGATATTTTATTGGATGTTTGGTAATTAAATATTCATAATTATACAGTTTGAAAGTTATT
>NW_022699005.1:512783-514592 GCF_011630105.1 Anneissia japonica | reverse complement strand
CTATTTAAATTTGCTGGAGATTGAAAAATTAACTGTTAACTCCGTTGTTAGAGAACATAGAGTGGTACATGACTTTTCGGACTGGTATAGTCCTTCAGTAGGTCCTATGTACTCTAGGTGTAAATAAATACAGAGAATAGAATAGGCCACTTTTAGTGAGAACTAAACATGTTTAAATAACGTACGGCCTATATACAATGCAAAGCAGATTGATCACAAAATCAGAAGCATGATTTCAAACATCAGAACCCAGCTTTTACTGTTTAAAACTGTTTAAAACCCATTGAATGAAACTACGGTATTATAGTTTATATTATATACTTTTTTAAAGTTTTTTTTTTTTTATTTTCAATGAAAAATAAATGCGATCATTAATATTGACCTTGGTACAATGTAAACCTGTAATCATATGACTACTTATATAATATGTTTGTATAATTTTATTTAATTGAAGGCTAGTTGGGCATAGCATAGTTTGTCTGATTTGCCAACCTATATGCCTAGGTAGGTTCAGGCGCGGATCCAGCCGGGGGCCACGGGGGCCCGTTGCCCCCACACTGTCAGTCACGCCGAAAAATTAAAAAAAAATTGAGAAGAGTTAAAGGGAAGAAAGAAAGAGGGAATAAACGAAGTGTACCCATGAGTTCAGTGACGGATCCAGCAGAGGGCGAAAGGAGAGCTCGATTATTTTACGGTACCACTCACTAATTTTGAATTTTCTATTGATTGTCAACGAACACAACTATTATCTCCGACGCATCAATCAGGATGTAAACAGGCCAAAAGGCGGAGACCTAAAGACAGAGTTTTTTTTAGCCGGAATGTAGTACCATGGAGGACATCCATGGTAGTACCCAGCTATAGAACAGCTATCCATGCTCAGCATGGAGTAACGCCTACGCGTTCTCGTGCTAAAATCCGCAGGTCACCGACCCTTTATACCGTAATGATTTTGATAAACAATCACAATTCTCTGTACTATCTACTAAACATTTAACGAATGAACTTCCTTGTGTTGTGGTCATATTAGACTGTTATATTTTTTAAGAAGACCATTCAGCAAACAACATAAAACAAAATTCCCAAGTCGAAGCATGCATAAAACGTACAATTTCCTGAAATTTGGAAATAGAGCGGACTTCCTTATGATTTTTCCTTATGCTGTGGTCATATTAGAATATAATATTACTAAAGACCATTCAACAAACAACATGAAACATAGGGCCTATATCAAACTTTTAGGTTAAAATTTCCGCTTCCGAGCATGCATATAACGTAATTTTTTAGATATATATTTTCATGACAGTCGAGAATGTACTGATTATATAACTTATAGATAATTACTGTTGTCCAATTGTGTGCATTGAAAATGTGATGACGAACTCGGGATACGACCCTCGATTGACACTCATATCAAAGGGCATGTTAATTAACCTTGCACAGGAGCCTGTCGTCACCTACTACAATGCCTTCTCCCCCTTATCATCATCACATTATCATCATCATCATCATCACCTTCATCATCGCAATTATTATTTGCTAAAATGGGGGAAATATATTAATTCAGTGTGTATTCATTCATCAATAGAGGTCTCGTAATGCACGTAAGTGCATTTCTCAGCATCTAGAAAAAACAAAACTCTGCGAAGCTAGGAGAACCCCAAGACTAACTGCAAACCACCCCCCACCCCCCAACGTCTAAAATAATCTTCCAGCGACGGAACAAGCAAACATTAGGTTTTCCTCCCATGACCCCGCCCACTCAGGGAACCCATTATGTGCGATAGTCAGGGTAAAGCTCGGTTTCCA
>NW_022699005.1:470336-511486 GCF_011630105.1 Anneissia japonica | reverse complement strand
GACCTACGTTTTGAATTTGAATTACATTTTAAAGAAATTAGAACTACATTTTGAAAAATTTGAACTTCATTTTGGGAAACTAGATCTACGTTTTGAGAAATTTACGCCTACGTTTTGATAAATTAGACATTGAATTTTGCAATCACATTTTGATTTTAACATGGACTTTTGCTGCGTATGGCACCCCATAAATGTGTAGACTCCACAGACAATGGACAGCATTGTGTTGTCAAATGCTAGCAAAGAGCAGAAGAGGAGTCATTGACCGACCGTCTTACGATACAGTTGTGTATCGCAAGGCTGTAGCATATTTCAATATTTTTCAGTTAGACCCTCCTTTACTACAGTGGAACAGACACTCAGGTTGTCAATATATAAATAAAAAAAATAATAATAATAATAACAATTTTAACATATTATATTTGAAAATTCTGTATATTGGACCACATATAAATATAATATGCCTATATTTAAGATGAGAGTGTGGCCTTGACCTTTTAATCCCCACAAAAATACTGTGTTGACTGTCTTTTAAAGAAAAAAAATACTTCCAAATTGTTTTTAATGTACTTAGTGTACTCAGGGGCGGATTTAGGGGGGCCCGGCCCGGCCCCGGCCCCCCCTTTTGGGAGGTAAAAAAGAAAAAAAAAAGAGAGAAAAAGAAAAAAATGATAGCCCAGAATGCCTCAAATGTTATGTTCGGGCGTCTAGAACACAAACATTTCTCGGGGGCGTGCCCCCAGACCCCCTACGACAGTGTTGTCTCAATCGGCCCAACTTTCGGCCCCCCTTTTGGACATTTCTGGATCCGCCCCTGGTACTGTACACATGTTATGTGTTGTGAATAGTGGCGTAATCCTATTTGCTCTCGACCGACCCTTAGGGGCCTCACCCATACCACCCTGTCTAGCATCCTGACCCAAAAGGGCTTTGTTGATACATGCAAAATGTGTCTCTGAATAGACTGTACAACATCCAGTACAACATTCAAATTTTAAGTCTGTGAGTACCCATTTCCGGCCATCTCGGCCCAAACCCTGCTGGTATAGACCCTCAATAAGTGAAAGTCCCTCACTGGGCCCTCCCTATTTTAAATTTTCTGTCACTAATATTATATCATTTATTTCGAGTACATGTTAAATCCCACAATGAAATTGGTGACTGAGACCCGGTCTCAGAAAGTCATAGGGCCGCCTGGCGTTACACATTGTTTAAGCTGACCTTAGCCAAATCCTAGATAAAAGCTGAATTTTGCTAAATATTATTTTCATTCAAAATTAGACAAAAAGCTAATGGAATTGAAGCTATCATTGCTTATATTATTTTGTCTCTGGCTAATCAAATTTATATTTGGCTATTTATTTTCATACCAAATTAGCCAACTTGCTAAATATTGTTTTTGGCCAGCTTATATACCCTAGTTTTAACTCAGCTAAATATGACATAGCAGATTAAAAATAAAAAATCACTGAGACTTGTTTTTATTATGAGTACAGTAGTCCAGAGATTTTACAGGCAAAGTGTTTTTAAGCTTTAAAAGGCCTGGTATTTGGTGGATATACTGTAGGATGGGTGAACTTACAAAATACCGATTGTGTGCCAAACTATTAAGTTGAACAAACATTGCACGACTGATGAAAAAAGTCACTCTTACAATTACAGTTTGCCTGTGAGTAACTTCATTTTTGGCGTTAAATACTCCTACAGGATTAGTCCTGTCAGGGCAGGGAGTTGTTATAGTTTCTCGGGGCTTTTTCCCTGCACCCTTACCGGGGCCTTTATTTTCCATTGATTCCAAATTGGACTCGCCTTAAACAAAGTTTCATCTTCATCATCATCATCATCATAATTATTTCATATTTTTTCTGGGCGTCCAGGTAAACAAAGTTTCCACGGTATGACCACTGAACCCCTGTAAAACTAGCCACATTTAACAACATTGTGCCCCTCCCCACTCTTTTACAAAAAAAGCTGGATATCCCTTGAATGTTAGTGCTCTGTCTATATCACCTGTTAGATCTGTACATAGATGTATCTACATGGTCTGTCTGAGTGTAATCGCTGTAAGGTCTTCCAGAAGAAAACACAGGATTTAATTACAGCATTTTAATAATTCAAGTGATAGTATAACTGACCTAAAGCGTGATAAATAATTGATTATGCTTCAGACTGAATTTGGTAAGTGTAAATTAAATTGTACGAGCAGTAAGTTCGTCGAAACACAACGTTATTTGTATAAGCATAGGAGGCCTACTGTATTTCCATAGATAATTCATAGCATACTGTATCATCTGTATTCATAGAACACGTTCTAGACCTATTTACTTCATTGCATATTGTTAATATTTCTCAATAATGCACATCGTGTAGATATAATTACAGTTATCATTGTTATTCCTTGTACATTGTTTCCTGCACTTGGTTTATTCATGGAGGAATAAGCAACTTAATTGCATTTTGAACAATATATAATTTTCGCAGTAGACCTACATTTGTCTATTCCCATGATTTAAAATATTCTTTCGAATTGTAATTTGGTCAATGCTACCACATTCTGTGTCCAGATATAGCATTTTTAACCTGGATGCTTTTTTTCTGTGCCCACTCTTTAGCATCATGTACAGGGCATAGGCCTTTTATATCTCTTTTTTTTCTTGAGTCATACCAGTAAAAATATGATGCCCTTTAAAAAAATCTTCCATGGGAGAGTACCTCATGAACATTATTCACACACCCTCGAGCCTGCTATGGGGATATATTCATGCCACGGAACTTAGAATATGAATATAGTGTACGCTGGGAGCAAATATTTCAATATAGATAAATTTAGTAAATGTACAATGTACAGTATATATTGTACTACATATTTTCATAACAATAACTTAGTTATAATGCCTTAAGTTTCAAAATTTGCTCACATTGGCCAAAAACATATGGGGCAGAGGTGGGTATATCTCTAGTCCCCACTAACTTTAAATCTTTGTCTGCCAGTAGACATGATGGGGAGGGGTGGTGGCTATACAGGTTTGCCAGCTAGTATTTCCAGGCATCCAGAGATACCATGTTTCCAACATGAATCTATCTCTGTGCTAATTTTATTTCTTTGAGGGGAGGGGCTAGCAGCTCTACAAATTGTCAGCATTTATTTCCAGGCATTCAGAGTTGCAAAAAAGTTGTTAACAACCATGATGAGGCTGATAGTGGATGCTCAGCACCCTACTAACTTTTACGACAAAATTTGTTTAGTTTCCCATCCCTCCCAAGTCGGACTATAATGGCGGAACCACTTGCAAAATGCTTCCGACGGCTATGATATAAGGTGATATCTTTCAACCAATCGGAGAAAGTCCACCACACCCCAACTTGGTACTTGTACTACTGTATTAGACTTCCTTCGGATACCCTGAAGGCAACACCATGTCAAACAGCCTTCCTTGTAAATATTGTACATACAGTTTGTAGTGTTGCAGCATAGAGAATAAGGTAGAGTTTTAAACAGAAACAGTTTGTCTCCAAGTAAGCTTTACAAGTTCAAGTACCTCCACAGCAAATTTGATAGTGAGCGAGTGACACAAACTCCACTAACACTACATAGTGGACAACTATAATATTTCAATAGGCTTAAACGTAGAAGTCCTCCATGAGATGCAAACATAACAATCAAGGTCAATATGATAGAAGAAATTATCTAGATTTACCATGGAGGTATTATGAGTAAACTATATTATAATAATGTGCAGTATAATACCTCCATGGTTTTTCTTTTTGGAAAAAGACCAATTCAGGAAACAATACTTCGTACACTGTTACACTTACACAAAGAAAGAAAGACATGAAAGTTCTAAGTCACCGACAACAATAAACGTCCGGCGACCTTGAAAAATTATCTTGGCGACTCCACTTTGGTTGCGACCCATAGTTTGAATACCAGACCCGGGATTTATCAATCTCAGCTTAGCAAATGTCTTAAGTCGAAAAAGTTTAGATGTCCCAAAGCAAATACTTTATGTTGATTTATCAAACCATCTTAGCAAAAGTTTAGCTTAAAAATCGTCTAAGATGGTTCATGCCTACAATTGACTTTTTAATTTTAAGCAATTTTTAAGCTAACCAATATTGATAAATTTGACTTAAGCAAAAAATATGGACTTAAGACAAATTTAAGCTGATTTTTAGTTTGATAAATCCGGCTCCAGGGCCTTACATTAACAACACCAAAATGAATGGAAATTTGAATAGAATATTCACAAATTATGGGTTTCACTACTTAAAATCATCGACGGTTTTTAAGTAGCCCCAACAAATTTTCTGAATTTTGCAAGAATTGAAATTAAGTGGTGGTGCCAGTTGCAGAGGCAGGACCCCTGTTAGAGAGAGCTCCCTCGAAGGAAAACTCAACACTTTCGTTTTACAGAATATGAGGCTTTAAAATCATTTACGGGCCTTAAGCATTCAAATTCAGTGTAGTTGTTAGGAATTTCCGGTGGTTGTTTTTCCCTCTGCACCTCTTCAGAGATTCCTGTACATTTCCCCTTCCCTGCCGTTGGGAAATATTAGTGCCACCAATTTTGTTCTGTGATGATTTTACACAAGCAAGAAATAAAAAGATTATCAATAAGTAGTGATAAAAATTAATCATCTTATTCTTTTTTAGACAAAATATTAAGTCAATCTTATGGTACAGTAATTGTAAGTAATGAATTTAGTGTCCTAATACTGTGCTGTAATACAATTAAAAATAGAATAGAATAGAATTTGAAATTGCCAAAAAAAAAAACTTAAAAGGTCTGTGCGGCCACAACAGAGGGCTTCGGCCACAGCATCTCGGAATTTTACCTTAGGCAAAAAGGGTTATTAGTACAACAGTTTATAAGTTTTTATGTTTCCTTATTGCAGGATCCTACCGTGTTCCTGCTATGTTGCATGCAGATGTTAACAAACCACCTGCAAACCAAACCTTCCCAGTGGTAGTATTTTCACATGGTCTCGGTGCCATGCGGACCACATACACCACCGTTTGTCTGGACATTGCTTCAAATGGTTTTATTGTAGCAGCTGTAGAGCATAGGTGAGAGCAAGATGATGATACTGATGAAAATTGAAAATGAATGATGACAAAATATGATCTGTTGGCCTAAGGAAATGAAGGTGATAATTGTGATATGGGTGATTATGATGAAGATGATGATGGGGATGATTATAATGACCCTTACCAATATAATAACCCTTACCAATAGACGATGATGACACTCGCCAATAGACTATCGCACACATCCTCCGTTATATAGTTTGCACTGGCTTCCCATTAATTCACAAATAAAGTACAAAATTCTACTACTAACAGTTAAAGCACTGTGACTCCAACAGCCCACTTACCTACCCGAACCTCTTCCGAAATATGTTTCCTTATCCTCCCTCCATTCTTCTGACCTTAATTTGCTTATTGTTCCAAGAGTTAATCCTACGGTAACAGATCATTTTTATTTTTTGTTCCTTCAGTTGCTATTTTTAAGACCAAACTCTAAACTTACCTTAACATCTGAACATGCACAGTGCCTTTGATCTTTACTTTGGTTTACTGATATTGGCACTTTAAAAATTATTATTATTATTATTCTTACTATTATTATTATTATTATTATTATTATTATTATTATTACGTCTAATAAAACCTCTGTTAATGGGAACTTCTAATAGACAATGGAGAAATTAGAGAAAATTAAAAAAACAACGTTAAGATGAAGATAACACAAGATATTCTCCTTAAGTCCGATTTAGAGAAATGATGATTAAGATGATGATAATGATGACGACGAAGAGGAGGATATTGATGATGATATGGATGATAGTGAAAATGATGATGATAATGATGAGGAGGACAATGGGAATGATGATCTGGATGATAAATATAAGGTTGATGGAGATAATGATAATGATGGGGATGATGTTGATATGGATGATTGATAAGCATTATAATGGGGATACAGACTACAGAATTATACAGAGTACAGAATTATTATTACTATTATTATCATTATTATTATTATTATTATTATTATTATTATTATTATTATTATTGGGAAGAGGAGAATGAGGAGTATGATGATGTTGATTAGGATACGGATGATATAAGTGAATGATGATGAGGTGGATTTGGATATAGGAATGATGATTTACGATGATGTGAATGATACTGTTGGTGATATGGATAGGGGGGGGTGATGATAATTATGGCTGTGGCAAAAGCAATGACTGTGTTTAATTGTAGAGCAAAATTAAAATCACATGCTGTTTATTTGTATGTTATTCCTTTAATAAATAACATTGTTATCTTGTCGATTCAAGGGACCAGTCTGCTTGCACTAGTTACTATCTTAATGACGTCAGCTTAACCGATGCCGAGCCTGAGTATCAGAAAGAGTATGTTGATTATCTCAGAGTGAAAGACAAGACAGATGAAGATTTTAAAATTAGAAATAGACAGGTAAGCTAGCCATAGAAAAACAAGTGTTTGTAATCTCAAAAGCTCCGATAAAATTCTAATGACCCTAACGGCCACCCATACAAAAAGATCTATTAAATGAGCCGAGTGATTCTAGTGGCCCTAACGGCCACCATACAAGATTTATTAATCAATCAGCAGGGTACTCCTATAGCTCCTCATCGGAGCTAAAAAGCTTTTACTCTGAAACCAAGAAATGTATATGATGTTAAATTCCAATGTATTCAATGGAGAATGTTGATTAAAAACTGCACATTTCCTATATCAAGGAATATTAAAGCTGTCAAGTTTTAACATTGGAAACAACTTAGAATGATTATAAATATTATTTTACTAGTTACACTATCATATAATTGAAAATTCTTAGTAAAGTTCATCACAGATTTCATTTTCAGATACATTTTGCAATGGGACATGATACTCTCATGACACTGGCTTTGCTCATCTGTTATGTGTAAAAATACATAAATTAAAACTGGTTTTACCTAATTAAAGGCTGGCCAAGTGGTGGCAGCAGAGGGGTACTGTGTTGAGAATTGGGAGGAGGCCTTTATATCCCTTAAATTGTCAAAGTTTCTGGTGACACTGGACCACTTCTGAGATATTCTGAGTGACGCCTGACCGCAACTGTCGGAGACATTGGGCTCTTCGTCGGGCAAATGCTACCGTCTCTCCTGGTGTATGGACACCCTGACATTAGATTGTTTATGCTAGTGCTGTTTTCGGTAATTATAAGCAAACCTTATTGACATACATTGAGGTATGACTCTCATGCCGTAGGCCCATGCAAATATACTGATAAAGGTATTATTTAAACTGATTACTATTATGGTTTATTTTTTTCCACAATTTTCTATCTTATCATCCTCATCAACTTGGAGCACACATCGTTACAAAAATATTTGCTTTCAACCAATTACTTGACAGATCATTGATCTCAAGACTGTCAAATGCTGAAAACAATGTTTTGTTCTTATCAGTTTTTTCAGAAATTACATAAAATGATTATAAGTGGTGTTCTCTTCTTGCAGGTAAATCAGAGAGCTGATGAATGTGTTAGAGCATTGGATTTATTGGAGAAAATTAATGAAGGAGAACAAATCACAAATTTTCTGGGGAAGGAATTTGATTTATCCCAATTTAAGGTATTATTGTCAATTAAATGTAAAATGATGACGTAACCACTGACTTAAAATGCAATTTAGATCGGGAAAGAATATGCCTTTAGAGTAATGATGATGTTAGGCTGTCTCTTATACACATCTGATGTGTATAAGAGACTACCTTTATTCGGCTCTTAGGGGGAAACTCTTTTGTCTATGATTTCGCCTTAACGTCGCTTTAGTTTCCCCTTAGCGACACTACTTTTGCCTTAAGGTACTGTTTTTAACACACTTCATTGTTTTAGTCTCCCCCTATGGATACTTCTAAGCGTGTGTATATATATATACACACACACACACTTCTGTTTTAAAGGGTGAATCAAGAATACTCCTTAAAAGTTTGTCGAACTTTGAAGTAGAATATTGTAGTGGCAACAGTGTCTGAAATGAAATTCGGGGGGTGGGGGGTGTGGGAGAAGGTATAAGTTTAAGGGGAGCAAAAGATAAAGGAAAATTACCACATTGCTTGTATTGATTTTGATAAGCGTACTACCAGATAAGCGACTACCCTGCGTCAACTTCACTATAGTGATTGATATGATTGGCAGTGGGAAAACTGGAGGGGGAGGGGCAAGACAATTTTCTGGGTGGAAATGCCCCCTTGCCCCGATTATGTCCTGCTTAACACTTCTCTCTGTGTCACACATCAGGGTTTGCTTGATCTTGAGAAAGTGTCAATGACTGGACACTCATTTGGTGGGGCGACTACAATTCAGACTCTAGAAAAAGAACCACGCTTTAAGTAAGTTGCATTCTTTTTTTTTTTTTTTTAAGTTAACAATGAAAAAAAACTAAATCCTTTCTGAGCCACTAGAGCTCATAAGACTGGAGCTTATTCCCAGTTTGTGAAGTGGATGAGAATTGTACCTTCCCTGGACGGGACACTGGTTCATCGCCGGTTAGTCCCCTACAGTTTGCTGGTATGTACCCATTAATACAGCTGGGTGGACTGAAGCAATGCAGCTAAAGTGCCTTGCCCAAGGACACAAGGGAATCTGCACAGCGGAGACTCAAAACCCTGACCTTACGATTGAAAAACCGAACCTCAACAGCTGCGCCAAACTGCCGCTTACTTTTGGTTAACAACGAACCGTGATAAAAATCACCGTTATCAGCTTCACTGTAGATATAATAAACTTTGTTGCACTCATCAAATACAGAGGAACAGCATCGTCCTTCTATATTTGGTGTTTTTATTTGTCGAAAGCAGTTCGTGCGGTGGTTCCGGTTTGGGTTTCAAATTTGAAGTAGGGATTTTAAGTCTTCCGTGTGTCCAATGGGCAAGACACCTATATCTACATTGTCTCTCTCCAACCTGGTACTTATGGAATAGTTCCTGCCCCCCCCCCCCAATCAAGCTGAATATGTACAGTACTCCATACAGTAGGTGTTTGATCCAGTGACTGGGGGTTATAATGTAAAGCGCATAGAGGCAGTTTATATAATGCACTATATAAATAGTGCATTGTAATTGTTATTGTTCATCAACGTTTTCTATTTCATTTTCTCGTTATTTTTCTTCTTATTGTTGTTACTATTATCATTATCATTAATATCATTATCGTCTGTTTAGCTATTGTTATATTATAATTATCAGGGGTTTTAGCCGGCAGCCAGCGTCTTCAACCGGCTACTACCACCTTTTTGCCGGCTAATTTTATACCCCACTGGGGCTACACCCCCGACCCCCCCTTGAACTCTCCTGTACTCATTCTTCTCCTACTTTAAACCTTATATAAATGAAACCCCTGATTATAGTTTATTTATTATAATATTTTAATTAAATTTATAATATTAGAATAATAATTATTACTTGCAAACACACACTCAGGTGATAAAATATATTTAAAACCATTTTACTTATTTTATGTATGTAGAGTTGGTGTAGCTCTAGATGCATGGATGTACCCTCTAGAGAAACCAATGCTCAAAACTGTAAAACAACCTCTTCTACTAATAAATACGGAGAAATTTCATTGGCCAGGGAACATTGCAAAAATGTCCCATCTTGTTAATCCAGCCAATCAGACAGAAGATAGGAAAATGATAACAATTCGGTAGGTAATGTTTTTACACTGCCAGTGTTAGTATTTATGTATTTTGAGAGAAATTACTACTCTACTAATTATTAATATTCTTAAGTTTGTAGCATAATATTATTAATGTTTTGCAGATTTTTTGTTTGTGAACTGAACATAGGAATAAAATTCATATTTGGAGAGGTGCTTATGAGCGTGGCTACTATACAATAACGATTTACTGTATTTACAGGTCATCTGTTTTTTTTGTTTTTTTAAATTATTTTCAAAAGGGTACAAACAAGGTTTTTTGTGACCCCTTTTCGCTTTCCATGAAAGAATACAGTAATAAAATAACGAATCTGTTTTAAAAGTTGACATTCTAATTCTATGCAGATACTCGTCAACGCCTGTTCAGAATCTGGATTAGGGCAAGGGCTCTGAGATGAATCAGTACAAAGGGGTAACCCCCTACTCATCTCGAAATGTGTACTGGGCTCTTTATAGTGCACATGAGCCAATTGTAATGGGCCTATGGTATAGTCCTTATCCAAGAAGACTTCCTGTACCTCCAGAGCCATAGGCGAGCGTGCCATTCGAACCAGCATCGATATTATGAATATAGGTTGCAGGCCCCTGCCTTAACTGCTCAGCCATATTGTTAATCCCAATCCTCTACTAGCATGTTTTGTACTCTTGCCAAAATTATAGAAAAATAGTGGATTGTAATAATTTATTAAATTACGTCACAAAACTACATTCGTGGCTGAATTAGTAATTTTGTATTTTGAAAGTAATAGCAACAGTGAACCAATAGAATATAAAAATATACAGAAGTGGCAGATCAAGAAATTTGAAATAGCGGTGCTCAAAAAGTCAATTTTGCAGATGGATAGTCCAGATCATTTTAGCAGTGGTTGGGGCTGGAATGTAAAATTTTATATCTATGTCTAGATGGCCGAAAAAAGGCACTCTCGGACTAAAATGTTGGATAAAATTTTCTTTTATTTGTTTAATTTTTTATTTATTTTGAAAAAATGTAGGAATTAATCCTGCCTATAACATTTTTTTTTTGCAAATATTTTAATTTGCATTATATTGATAGTAATTGTTATTGTCGTGATGGAACAATAAACAATAACTGGATTTGCGTCAGGAGAAGCATGTATAGGTGTAATTTTGCCCTACCTGACGTGGAAATGTACCGAATACTCAGTACATTTGAAAACAATTGCGAAAATAATCGCAAGTTGTTCTCGGGTGGGACTCGAACCCACGATCACCAGATCACTAGCCTGGCATCATACCTCTAGACCACCGAGCTTGCGCCTGATGGCCAGGGTTGAATTCGAGTCTAAGTAAGCAGCGGGTACTGCAGTGTTAATAGTAATTGTTATTGTCGTGATGGAACAATAGACAATAACTGGATTTGCGTCAGGAGAAGCATGTATAGGTGTAATTTTGCCCTACCTGACGTGGAAATGTACCGAATACTCAGTACATTTGAAAACAATTGCGAAAATAATCGCAAGTTGTTCTCGGGTGGGACTCGAACCCACGATCTCCAGATCACTAGCCTGGCATCATACCTCTAGACCACCGAGCTTGCGCCTGATGGCCAGGGTTGAATTCGAGTCCAAGTAAGCAGCGGGTACTGCAGTGTTGATAGTAATTGTTATTGTCGTGATGGAACAATAGACAATAACTACATTTCCACATCAGGTAGGGCAATATTACACCTATACTTGCATTATATTACCAAAAATTTGCATTTGTTGTTATTTTTTTAAATAGTGGAACCGTCCATCAAAGTCAGGGTGACTTCCCGTTCCTGACAAATTCTTTCATTGGTAAATATGCCAAGCTGCAAGCTGAAACCAATCCTTATGTTGCAATGAACTACAATAATGATGCCCTAATTGCATTTCTTTCAAGACAATTGGGTAGAGTAATTTTCTTTCTGTTTTTTTCTAATTCTATTAATATAAATAAGTTTTAAATATTATTTAAATTTATTTCTTTTTTATTCTGGGAATTTTGGTTGATAATATTTGAGATATAAAAGTAACTTGTTGGGTAATTTTATTGTAATTATAATACAAATAAATTATTTAAATTTATTTCTTATTTTTGTTTGGGAATTTTTTGTTGATAATAATTTTTGAGATATAAATGTAACATGTTGGGTATTGGTTTTTGTTGTACTTATAATATAATTAAATTTAAATATTTTTTATTCTGGTAAAACATCTTCAGTTATCAAATTACTGTTTTATGCTTTAAAAAATCCTCATAAGAATGCTTAGGAAGTAGTGAGAAAATTCCTAATATTTAAAATTTTAACCCTGGTAATAAATTTATTTCAATAACCTATAATTTTTATTATTTTTATTATTTGAAAATTTGGGATATGAATTTATTTTCTGTCATCATTTAATTTGTATAGTTCCACTGTTAAATATGCTCAAATAAAAATAAGATATAATATTAAAATAGAATGTACCCTGTGACTGGAAGGCAAAAATCTACAAATCTACGACTACACTACTTTACAATTCTGATTTACTGTTGTTTGATTTAAAAATATTTATGATGGTATCTACATACAGTAATAAACACATCTGTTGCTCAGGAGTGTGTTTACATTAATAGGCCTACCTTTGTTAAAATTTTATTATAGCTATTATTTATTATATTCTCTAACTTATTAACATACCTACATATTATTATTTTGCACCTGTATTGAACAAGTACTGTACTGTATTTGTATTGGCCTTCTCCAGTCTAAAACCCTATGCAGATTAGCGTCGCATTGTGGTCGGTTGTAGCAATTGCAACACCCATTCGCACTAATAATCGATATCGCTATAGTACCCGTTGCGATCTTTATTACTCACGATTACCACGGAATCCGATTGCAACAAATTCTACAGGCACTGTTTGGCTGAAGTCAGTCAACATAGGCCTATCCACCGGAGCTCTAGGCCATAAGATTTTTGTGTTGGTCTGAATGTGCTCGTTGATTGTGATCAGGAGTAATCAGTTTCGGATTACCACCAATTACATCGCAATCGATCGCAACGGAGTGTAGTCTTAATAGAGTATAAACAGACCTGGCCAAGCTGGTTGTTTTTATAAATATTATCATTTAATTATCTTTATTAGGTATCGAGTATGACGCAGAACTAGACAAGATTTTCGTTGACGGAGCTGTTAATGAAATCATCCAAGGTTCTAACATACATCTTGATCCTGAACGCTTAGCAAAGTCATCTCTATAACTGATATCAGTGCTGTACTTAATTCTGAAGTAATAGTAGAGAAATTTTGTATAATAATTACTGTACCGTAATTTTTGTAAAGATTTTAAAATTCATTTTACATTGAAATACATTGTAATGTCCTCTTATATATATGTATAATAACAGAAATAATTACAAGATAACAATATTAGGTAAAAACTATCCCTTGCCAAACACCATCCTGGTATTATGTGAATTAAGTGTTTGTCTTGAAATTTGATGCTTTTATTGTAATGGCTTAGAACATATATATATAGAAAATATATATATTCCCAATGTTTAAACTAATATGCAAGGTAAGAACTATCCTCCACCTCACACCATCCTGGTATTTCTGAGTCTGAGTTTCGGGGCCGGAGTGAATTGAATATTAGGCTTAACAGTACTTAACTAAAAACTCAAATTTTATGGTAAAAGAACACTATCCCCCGCCGGACACCATCCCGGTATTTCTGACTCAGGGATTCGGTGCTGGAGTGAATTGAATAATAAGGTATTAGGCTTAAATACTTAACTAAAAAACTAAAATTCAATTGTAGAAAACTATCCCCCACTGGGGCCCTGACCTGGTATTTCATGGTTTGCTGTCCAGCATAAAGGTTCACCTCTCATTGTGACATTGTGCCTATTTTCACTTTCTCCGTATTAATTGTTCCAACTCTTAGCATGTTTTTGTGAAGATGATGGTATTAAATTTTAGTAAGAACATGTCAGAATATCTGTGTAACTTTTAAGCCTGGTTCTCACAGGAGACCTAGTATCCGGAGCAGGAGCTAACCGTTAACACCTGCATGAGAACGCTTGATCGGTTAGCGCTAACCCTTAGCTGTATCCGGATACCGCTAACGGTTTGCAAGCGCTATCGGTTAGCAAGTTGAACATGTTTCTATCATCAACCAATCACACGTACGCGCTTACAATTTCCAGTTTCTTATTGGCCAGTGTTTCGATCATCATATTTTTTGTATCCGGATCGGGATTTTCTCGTATTGACGCACGGTTAGCAGGATCCGGATCCTGCTAACCATTAGCAGCCGTGTGAGAACATAGCCTATGTACATATTATTATGTGTAACATTTTTGTTTCATGCAAATAGGGTGCAAGTTGTGTATCAGTATTGAAAGTCTTGTTTAAATAAAGTTGAATAAGTTAACAGCCTTAATAAGTGCAAATGTAAATAAGTAATTTGTTAAATTAAAGGACGAAATTATAATGTACACGATAGCCTTATTGTTATGAATCTGTGTGTGAAAAATGAAAGTGAGTCAATTAACTGTGAAACGTACTATGTAAACCAAACTTCACAAATAGCATATACAGCAAAGAAAACAATTAAAAATGAGTAAATATACAGGGCATTATGTAAAAAGATACTGGAATGTATAATTTTGAATAAACACAAAGAAGAATATCAATATTCAAATTAAAAATAATTCAATAGACAAACAGACCTATGTCAAAATTAAAGTGGAAATCTTATCTTTGTCTATATACGGTATATATAAAATGAAGATTTGGTGTGTGCCGAATAAGTTTTAAGGTGAATTAGTCAAATAGTAATAATTATTTTAACTTTTATTTTATTAATTTTTTTTTAGATAAAAATTTTGAATAATTGTTCTAATAAAAACTGTTTCCAGATGGAAAACTAAGATGTTCAGCATTCATTATATTTTATCATTATAGGCCTCTAACCTACTATATATTCAATAGTTCACATTAAACATTCTTACAATACAAAACATTTCATGTTATATTTAACTGTTACCTGATGTCATACACTATATTACATTTATATACAACTAATAGATAAGATTATTTGAAACAGATGTAAACATTACAGTAAATATAAATAATGGATTTAGGCCAAACTCTGTGGAACAAGAGATATGATATCAATGTTTTAGAAAAAGGGTGTGATTAAAGATAATTATATTCTCTTTCCAAAAGAAATATGCATGTTTGTATTTTAATACACTACAAATCCTATTCCCTTGTAATGGACGAACACATTCTTGACATAAGTTTGGGTCAGTGACTTTCCATTGTGGATGCACCAAAAATAAAATGCATCATCACTAATTTCTAAAAATATTTTCTTACTGTACATATTCACCAATTTGATAAACATTTAAAAATAACACATATATTTCTTTTTAGAAATATTGGGCCATTTTGAACTTCCTAAATTTTTTGACATACAAATGTTACACCCGTTTTACACAAACCATCAAGTTGCATATTTTTTTAAATAAAAAGGGTTTTATTTTTCTTTCTAGTGTTTTATCTTATTAGTTTCCAATATATTCCTTATAGAAATAATGAGCTCCATCCGTATAATACAATTTAACAAAATATACGGCCTACTGCTTCCAATTTTATACATTTTTGTCTTGTCACACTTTGTATGGTGAAATATGGCTAAAAAGTACGTCAATTTATCATTTTTTTTATACTGTGAATTGTATAATCATGAAATGGTTTTTAATATGTATACTCATTTATAGGATAATAAATGTAAAAATATTTCATTTTAAACAATAACATTTTTAGTTATACCTTGCTAAAAATATTTCTTGGGTCATGACAGGTACGCTTTCACCATGAAAGGCTTTTACTCTGAATAGAATGACCTGACAAAGCACGAGCTCCTGTAGATCAAACTTCACCAATCCAGTACCATTTTTACGGAATGGATCGAAACGGATACTTGGGGTAAATTCTAGAAGAGAACAAACATTTTAACTGGGTATTCGTAGTAGGGGTGGCCGCCCGTCGTTTAGAAAACCACAATTCGTCGGAGAGAAAAAAAAATAACAATTATATGTTTTGTACATATTAGTAGATTATTTGAATTTACACGTAAAGTGGGTCCACCCCGATATTGTCTCGCACTGTTGGAAAAATCCTGACAACAGCATTGGATCGTGCGTTGGGTGTGTTTGGATAGGCATACATTTAATAAAATATGGCATCTTGGATTTAAAAGAGGGGGTTTCAAAATGTTTAAAAAAAAAAAAAAAAAAAATTAAATGGGGGTACTGGGGTCAAATGTTGATTCCCAGATGGCCGGAAATGAGCTTTCCCGACTTCTATGGAGTCTAATAATATCTTTAAGTTCTTAAAAATTCAAGGTTTTCCCCCTCTTGAGAAAAGGTCAGGTAATTTTATCTCATTCTTTATTTATTTTTATTTCTTTTATTTATTTATTTTTTCTTTTTTTTCTCCTATTATAGAGGGAAAAAAAAATCAAAGACAGGCAATATATTATTATATTCCAACAACATTGAGTATAGTTGGATATGTACATTCTTCCATGGATCAATGAACCGATAAACCTGAAGAACGGACTTTCGTACATAAATTATTACGACGGCGAATACCAAGAACAGTGTGTATATATAATTTATTTAATTGAAAACTAGATGGGCTAATAATAATAATAATAATAACAACTAGATCAAACACAGATGGGAAACATACTGAACACCAAATTAAATTATTAAATTAAATTATATTATTATTCCATAATACTGTATTGCAGCTAGTAATCAGGCTAAGCATTTAGGTCCGAGAGGCGATTTCCGGTTATCTAGAAGTGCCATTTTAAATCATAAATTTCCTACCCTCAGTGACAACCATGGTGGGGCTGAGTGGTGTAGAATCTCTGGGAGCCCTCTATTTCGAATTTCTGAATCCGCCACTGATTATCGAAATGCGATTCGTCGACCAGATCTTTCGAATGGTTAAGCTTGGACGAAAACAATCAAAATTTCGGACTGGGGCTTATGATTAATAATATTCTCCTGTTATGTTGTAATTTGACAAAATGTCATGTATTTAGTATGGTTAAGAACAAAATAGAAACTTTAATCAATACGATAATAAGGCCTACTGCTGGTGCTTGGTAATAAAACACTCGAGCAGCGGTTCGGTTGTCAGTTCTTTGGTGATGTTTCATTATGTGAAAAGTACGTTAATTCATGGAAGAAAAACATGATTTCCTTCATGGTAACACCTGAAGTAGGTCTATGCATGGAGGAAATAGTTTTATTTCCTCCATGGTCTATGTTTAAACTATAAATTAAAAACTTCGGTCCTTCTACATTCATGCCTATAACTAAAGTTGCTACAATTCTTGCACAATCAAAACGCTGGTGGATGTAGCCTAAGATAAAAATTGACAATAAATCAAACCAGCAAACAAAGTAATGTAATTTGTATTCATTGAAACATAGTTTATTAGAAAATTACAAAAGCAGATAATTTCGGACAGGGATCAAACATGGCCGAAAAAGGTCAGGGGTCCGGGGCAGCATAAAATCCCTCGTCCTTAGACAATTATCTCGCATACCGAGTTTCTCGATAAATTTGGCATAAATTGTCATTTTGTAGAGTATTATTCGGTGGTCTGTGCTGTTCCCACTTTATGGAATACATCTAATCTGGTTGAAACCTGTAATAATCAAAGTAATCAGGATGAATTGCTTTAAAATTACCTGACCGTTTTCAAGAGGGGAAAACCTTGAAATTTACTTAAAAGTAATTAAGATACCTCAGAAGTCTGAAAAACTCATTTCCCGCCATCTGGGGTTCAGAAATTTTCCGGGGGAGAACCCCGGGACCCCCGCTCCTTTTCTTTGGAGCTTATCGATTCATTGAAAAAAAGAATACGTATGCAACAACTATTTTTTTTATATATGTATACACACATAACAGGCCTATTTACTGTAATAAGATGATGAGAAAGTTTACCTGACCGTTTTCAAGAGGGGGAAACCTTGAATTTTGAAGAACAAAATCATTAGAAACCTCAAAAGTCGAGAAAGGTAATTTCCTGCCATCTAGAAATCAAAATTTTCCCGGGGGAGAACCCCTGGATCCCCTTTCATTTTTGGGAAACATGTTGACCCCCCATCCCCTAGGTTCTTCCAGATCGGCATCATTCATATTCCCATTCATCTTATAAGTGCCCCCTCCACCACTTTGAAAAACGTTCCGCCGGCCCTGATCAGCACCCCCATTTCAAGACTACATACGCCATTGGCCATACTAAGCTATAAAACACTTACCCATTACCCCTACTGGGGATTTTTATTCCCCGGCTCTAAACGACCCCTTGGTTTGTACCCCCTGTCGGACATGCGTAGACCGGGGCGTAGACATGCATCCACCGAATGTAGTACAATTGTTTATCAGTTTGATTAATCTGCTTAATAAACAATTTTAATTACTTGTGCAAATATAAAGATGTGGGTAACCCAAATCTTTATATACGACTTTTCATGGATCTCGACCTGCTATGTAGGCCCTCTTTAGGCTAGATGCGCCTAGACGGTTGGAAGCGACGATTGAAGAAAAACGGTTAAGCAAGCCAAGGACTTCGCTAACTTCCATTCCTCAGTATTAAAATCCTTCCATTGATGGGCACTGTCTAAAACTTTCTTCCAGCTTTTCTCTGTAAAAATTAAATTGTAACCTTTTCGTCTGCAGTTGGCTCAACATGAATTACACATGAGCCAATTGGGCGACCATGACGGCCTAGGTTCATGTGGTTCGTGTGGGAATCGAACACACAACCTCCATGTTGCTATTCATTATCTACCATCAAATAAACTGCCTTAAAAAAAAAAAAAAAAAAAAAAAAAAAAAATGGCTCGTGTGGGAATCGAACCCACGACCTTAAAAAAAATAAAAATAAACGACGTCGGGCCAACAGCGAACTGTGACGTTGGGACAAGGTCTGTAATCACATTTAATATTTACAACCTCTCTGGCCAACGTCGGCCCAACGGTGGTAACCAACGTCTATTTCAAACGTTTACCGACGTCGGGCCAACAAAGTTCTATGACTTTGCGACAACGTCTTTAATTAGATCTAATATTTACAACCTCTAACCAACGTCGTTGCGACAACGTCTGTTATCACATTCTAATATTTACAACCTCTAGCCAACGTTGGGCCAACGGTAGTACCCAACCATCTTTTTAGTAGTTTGCCCAGGGGCGGATTTAGGGGGGGGGCCGGCCCGGCCCCGGCCCCCCCTTTTGGGACGTAAAAAAAAGAAAAAAAAAAGAAAAAAAGAGAGAAAAAGAAAAAAAATGATAGCCTTGTATGCTTGCTGTCTCTTATACACATCTTACCTTACAACTGGATTTTGGTATGATGTTAAAAGTATTATTTGCAAAAATCAGTTGGTTTTATCTTTACAAAATATTTGTCTGGGAATTAATGATGTTGAAAATAGGCATTTTAATCCTGTTATTCTGCATGCTAAGTATTTTATATATTCATGTAGGTGTCGCAAAAAATACCCAACATTGTTAACTTTAAAAACAAACTAATTTGAAAAATCGGTTGAGCTGTTCATAGCTATATCTAAAGAAAAACTTGATAATTGGAAAAGGAAGTGGAATGTTCTTGATCTTGATTTTAATAAGCCTGTTGTAAGCATTGCCACTTATTATAATTTTCTATTCACTTTTAGAATGTGAATTGTTGTTTTTTATGGAATGAATTTTCCCATTGTTTTTTTTATTTATATTTAATTAATTATAATTTCTTTATTATGCTATGTTTGAAACGTTTTCTGTATGCGATGTTTTGATGTGATATAATAATAAAAACAAATGGAGAAAAAACAAATAAAAATAAAATCCCTCGTGAGGATGGCCCAAATTGTGTTTTGACCTCAAGACAGTCACTATAACTTTGTTTTTATTGGCAAATGAATATTTTTATTCCGACAACGGAGTCCCATTGTCCGAGTGGGGAAGGGGAATGTTTAGCTTTAAATATCCACTGCGGCGATAATGGTCTTTATACTTATATTACGTCATCGTAGTAGGCCCTGCAATCAGGTTGTTTTTCAGTGCATTTTGTTATTGTTGAGAACCAGTGAAGCGTTACGGGCAACAACAAGAGATTAACGAGATTTGGTCGGAGTTGAATGTTGTGAACTTCTGGTCTTCCATTTCCTGCTAGAATTAGGCCAGTTGAATTGTAGATACAGCATGGGTACATGTACCGGCAACACGATTATTGTCAGTGTAACGTTGGTATCAACATTTTAACTTCATAGAATAGTCCATTGATTGTTTTGTATCGATTAGGCATACGTACTTTACGTACTGACGACAGCTGTGAGTTCAGTGATTGGAAGCTTAACCTGGTAGGACAGCGGGCTTTGCTAGCTCATTGGTCCTGGCCTAGCCCTAGAAGAATAGCATGCTATTAATGAACAGATGAGAATAGCTAATTTATTATTGATCTAGGAAATATTTGTGAGATGTCACCAAAGCATTGTATACACGTGGCAGGGTAATTCGTTAGGCTGTCGTGTCATTTTCTCAGTTAATTTCAGGCGAGAATATCAACAGGTGAAACAGAACTGATGGAAATTTGTACAAAACCCTTCCTGAATATTTTAAACTGCTAGGTTGAAAGAGAACGGTTTCATCTCTTATGTTCTTCGCGTCCAGGCGTGTATAAGAAACATTTTTTGATTTTGAGAATCATTATTTTATATTTTCGTTATGGATGTAAAAAGCTGTGCAATGCCTGTATTCGGCATCTTCAGTTTACTTTTTTTGATGGCAGAGTGTCAAGTTCCTTTTCCAAAAGACATGAGAATGGATGTGAAATTTCCTCCACCATTCAGGTCCAACAGTAGGTCTGGAACTGGTGTACCGGATGGTCATCTACGACCTTTAGGTAAGATTTATTGTAAGAATATTCTAACAATGATCCCAATATTTTCAAACATGCACTCAAGACTTATACCTGTTTGCATATTGTACTTCCAGTTATTGTTTTCTGATTTTTGTGTGTAGTACATGTTGTGTTTTGCTTTTGTTAACTGTTTTGACAATACAGTGATTTCTGTTTAAATCTGTACTGCTTTACATGCTGCTTACCTGAACTATGAGATTTGGTGTCCGCTTATATAATTACAAGAATAAGGTGCAATATAAATGCCCATACCAGTACCAGTACACTAACTACTGTATAGGCCTACTGTACCTAGCCAGCTCATGCATTTATTCAGTGATCAACTTATTTCCACGGACAAAACTGCACAAGAGAATCTTGCACAGTTTCAGTTGTTGAGACGATATCAATCATTATTATAAATGTACAGTACTTTGGGAGGGGTTAGGCAGGGCCCCAGGCCATGTTGGGGGAAGTTAATGATCATATGGGGAGGCTTGGCTTCGTCTGTGAAAAAAATTGTTTAAGTTACTGATAATTACCTGGGGCGGATCCAGAATTTTTCAAATTGGTGGGGGAGATGGGGCGGATTTTTGTATTATCTTTTCTTATGTCAATACATAAAATTGATATGCACTGAAATTTAAAAACTTAGTGCCGAAACGGTGGAAAACATTTCGCCCAATGCTCTTCCCCATTGGATCCGCGCCTGATGGTGATGAGTGAAGTATGCCACCATTACCAAATATAGAACAACGTCAGTACGATAAATTAGCACCCACATTGTTATTTATTTTTAATTAAAAATTCTGTATTTTAAAGGTTTCCAACGTAAGCCAGAAGGAAAGGTAAAGGAGGTGACTGATGTACCTCATCCTAAAGATTTTTCCAGTCTCCATGTCACAAAAAAAAAGCCATTGGTACTCCGAGGTGCTGTCAAAGATGCTTTGGCTTTTGAAAAATGGAGTGACAATTATCTTGAGGAAAAGTGAGTAAAAACATGTCTTGCTCAAAAAGTTAATCAAACATGTCTTTAACATTGATTTAATTGCAAAGTTATATTATTTGTATGCTTGTTCTTGTTCTAATGTTCATTTAAATCTAACTTCAGGTAGCATTAAAGTTATTTGCACTGCAAATATCAGAAGTTAGTATGATACGCCCTCATCCTAATTATTAGAACACAAGACCGATCTCCAAAATGGTAGTTTTCAAACCAAACATGGTGCATTAAAGAGATAAACTCCAATGTCTTGTTATGTGCTATAATTTTCCTTCACCAGCAAGATGTAAAAATTGTAAAATGTATATATTATAAATGATATACTGTGTATATCTGGTATATATAAATGGTGCATGTATATACATATATATTTTAT
Source organism: Anneissia japonica (assembly GCF_011630105.1). Lineage (NCBI taxonomy): Eukaryota > Metazoa > Echinodermata > Crinoidea > Comatulida > Comatulidae > Anneissia > Anneissia japonica. The sequence goes on along the minus strand of NW_022699005.1, from coordinate 489,410 downwards.
ATCCATACACATACACTTTTACCTTTTAAATCTACAGTATAAAACTGTTATTGATAATTATATATTTGCATTTTTATGTACACATATAATTTATGATTCATATTTTTATTATATATAGGAATGTATACATTGATATTGTATGTATATTATTATTATACATGCTGTATCTTTTATTTTATAAATATATTTTTTTCCATAATTGTTTCTTCAGTTTTGGGGACCTGAAACTTTTAATTGAAGTAAAAAAAGAAAACCGAGCCAAAACTCAACGAAACATTATATCATTTAAAGATTTTTTGAGGGGATACAAGCGTGAGGATTGGTATGCTGTAACCGTCCTTCCAGATGAGATGAGACCTCATGTCAAGGTAGTGCTGCTCGTGTGTGCTCTTCAACTTCAAATTATTCCAATATTATCCATGTACAGTACTTGTGTGAGCTTCACTGGCTGTCATATCAAAAAGCACATTTAATTATCTTTAAAACACTAGGCCTGATCTTTCACCACGGGTCAATTCTAACCCAGCTAACAATTTTACATTATTCTGTAGAACCCCTATTAGGAGGACACTTTAGCAACCATAAAAATTATCCCCTTAATGTGTCCTGTAAATAGGGATACCCCCATTTAGGGCACACTGACCAAAAACGTGAATGGAGGCCAAATCTGGATAGAGCCCAGAGGGGTATGTGGCAAAAGCTTGCCTGCCTCTACATTTATAGATTTCTTAAGGTCATATTTTTTGTAGTAATGTTAGAGTGTGGTGAACACATATCTACAAATTCAAATGACATAATTTAACTGAATAACCTTGCTAATCCTATACTGTATCTTACTTAAACCAGTGGCCAATTCAAGGTGTGTCCAGCCAGCCCGGACCCCCCTAAATTGTTAAAGATTTTAATTAAATAGTGATATAAGAAAAATATATTCAAATTTTAAGTCTGAGAGTGCAATAATAATAGAGGTGTCCTCCATCTCTGAAAGTATGTCCCCGGGCTCCCTCCATTTTGAATTCCTGGATCTGCAAATGTAAACCGCCAGTCGCACTGAGTATATTTATATAATGAATTTACTCTGAATAATGAGAGGGAATCCATGAATCATAGTTGCAAACTTTATTAGGTCGTCTTCAGGAATGAACCTACAAAGCCCTTTTTCTTAGTAATTATTTAATTTAATTTTTTTAATTACTAATTTCAGGTGCCACAGTGTCTTTTGTGCGGCTCATTCAAGAAGTTGATACAAGAGAGCAACTTCTGGATGAGCAGTGGAGGGACTTCATCGGTGCTACATTACGATGCTGATCATAACATTCATTGCTTGCTAGACGGACGTAAAGATTTCATCTTCATTCACCCAAAATATTCAAAGTTCCTGGAAATGGCAGATAAGGTAATTCAAACTTGACAACTTTACTGATGTATATAAAATAGTACTGTTATTTAACTATATTTATGGAGGGTGATCCTTTCAGCGTATCCTAGGAAGTCGGCCGGTATTCAGGGGCCCTAGTCTTAAATAAATGAGATAATTTGAGTCTCATTACGTTATTTAGGGGAGTGGATATTTTTTTTCTTTTTTTTAATCATGAGAAAAAATCTTGTGCACTCGCAGGATTTGAAACCACGACCAGCAGTGGCTCCAAAAATTAGCTTGGATAAGAGGTCTGGCATGTCCGACAGCAGTGGGGTCCAAACCAAAGGGTCGACTAAGGTCTCAATCAAGACCCAGTATAAAAAATTCCTGGTAGTGTTCATGCAGTGGCGGATCCTGGAATTTTAAACAGAGCGGGCCCAGAGAGGGACTTTCACAGATGATGGGTCTATGTTACCTCAGCCCCAATAATGTTGAGGCTGAGGTAAGAACAATTTTGATTATGGCACCTCTAGATGGCCCGGAAAATGCATTCTTTATACTTAAATTTGAATATATTTTTATTTTTTCTGATTTTTTTTTTTTTTTTTTTTTTTTTTTTTTTGGAAAATTCAGGGGGCCTGGGCCAGTTGGGCCCCCCCTTGTATCCACCTATGTCATGGGAAGAGTTTTTATGGCTTCGTATGACCCACCAAACTACATCTCCACTCCTTGAATTAACAAAATGTTTAATGATTCCTTACACCATATAGATAATATTTCTATACCATAGTACTTCAGTATTCTACCCTGAATATTAGCCAATACTTGGAGTAATTTTCATAAAAAATATTATCACCCCTTATATAATCCCAATCTCCAACTTCTGTGCTGTATGACCAACAAGTACATTGCATTGAAATTGTTATTCATGCTATGAGGCCTGCAGTACTTCTAGGCTATTGCCTTCCCAAGCCTTTTTTGCCACACCATGGATGCACCACTAAACATAGGTGGTGCTAATGATGTTGCTATTACCGTATTCGTGCGAATAAGCGCCCCATTTGAATAAGTTCCCCTCTTGAATAAGCGCCCTTCCTAACTTAAAAATATTCGTAAGCGCCCTGTTTGAATAAGCACTCCTAAATTTAATGGTCAGTTTCAATGATAACATTTAATGTCCAAACTTAAATCATAGCAGTAACAGATACCATCAAATATGATAAATGTTGTTGAATATTTCAGAGCTTAATTTTTTCATTGGTTTCTTGTAGTCACCTGATGCCGGATCTGGTTACTCAGTGATTGATGTTGAGATGATCAACATGTTCAAGTATAGCGGCTTTGCTAAGGTACCTTGGACCTGGACCACCATTTGGCCAGGAGACTGTGTTTTTATCCCTTCAGGTAAACTCTTGCTGTTTCAAATTACAGTGGCGTAGCCAGAGTGGGGTAGGGCGCTTAAGGAGACTGAGCTCCCCTTCTTTGTTCAAACAGAACAATTATTCACAAACAAATAAATGGAAAACTAGGTATTAACAGGCTTAAATTTTTCGTAAAAAGTCCCACTATTTGAGCAAAATTCTTGTTTTTTAATTTTCATTTTATTATAACTTTGTGCCTACTGAGTCCAATTCTTCATTTTAACTAGTACTCAACACCCCTCCCCTTCCTTTTTTTGAAATCCTGGATATGCCATTGAATTATGTTCACTTACAAGGAAAACAGAATTGCTATAATCTTAATAACATTTGAATATCATATTTAAAATACATTAAACCAATCAAAACACTGAAAGCAATAATAGCAAAAATATGTTCATCAACTTTTAATATCAATCTTCTTTAAGTTTATAAATATCATATTATATTTTATTGTTGTTGTCTTCTGAACAACCTGGTCCCTATGAAATATGTTTTCAAAACAATTATTATAATACAATATCTTAAACTTGAATTATTATAATTTAATTTCTAATAATACGTTGTTTCATAAATGGTATATTATTAAATTAATGATTTGATTAATACTATTTCTCGATCAGGCTATTTTCATCAAGTGCGGTCTTATGGTCGCAGTATGTCTTACGCCATCTTATTCACCACTGAACCAAATTTTAATGATAGTGACTGTAGCGATGATTTTCCATACACTTCACTTGATCAAGTTCCTGTGTTTTGGACCTACAAGAAAGGTGACAAGGTAATTCACAAATTGATTTCATTAGTTCTGGGTTCTGGCCCGTTGCCACCTGGTTAACTACCAGCCAGCCTTTTACCACCCTGCTGTTGCCATCCATTCTTTTGGCGGTTGGTTTAACAGGACTATGGTGGTAATGGGCTTGAGTGGCCACAGACCAGGTGGTAGAGAACCAGGTGGCAACAGACCAGGTGGCATTTTTGTTATAAAATATTTGATCATGAACATATTATTTGCAGACATCAATCACTAGTCATTCAGTGTCCTGCAATAACACATTAATAATTACAATGAATATGATAATTTTTAGGAGTGTTTCCCCATTGATGGTTCTTGTGCCTTTAACCATCATCCACTGACAAGCATTTGCCCCACTTGATTGGTGGGTCTATAGCACCCGAGTTCTTGAAAAAAATCTCGGGTAATAAACCTTGCTGGTTTGTTGAAGATCTTTGGGTTCTTAAATTTATTTATTGCCACTGAAGCCCATGAGATTATGTTTAGAAATGAGTGATTGTAATTGGTTGCTTTGTTTACATTCCGATGGCTATAATGTCATCAGCATATGTGGTAAAGGTCTAACAATCTCTATTTACTCATTAGGGTTGAAAGCTCACATCACATGTTAAATCGATAATCAAATCTGCTCACTTTAGTGTGCTCTTGTGCATAGATTCACATAGATCAGAGGTAAAAATGGATGAGCCATACTAGTCTGATAATAATGGTTGTAGTATTCTTAATAGTAAAAACAAGCAAAACTGTACATACTGCTATGCTTTGCTCCACTATCAGTGGATCTTCGTCGGGCAGTGAAGCTATAGGAGTAATAAGATGTTGTTAATATCAGAGGTACTTATCCGTTTGCTGCCACAGACTAGTATACTTGTCCCACTGAGTGTTTGCTGCGGGCGGTAGATACAAATATACTCCTCAAAATCTGGGTTAACATTCTAGCGTTTATTGCTTGTTTGTTATAAATTGTAGAACCACAGACTTAACAGGTGGCAGTTTGGGTAAGATACACATAGACGATAACATACAAATAACATTGTGTTATGTTACCAGCACTACACTTGTCATGAGGCAAAAGTTCCCGTTAGCTGAAAGGGTCAAGAGGGAGCTGTTAGCAGCTCCATAAAGAGAGTCCTCAAAAATGGCTTTAGCTGATGACATTATAGCCATCGGAATGTAAACAAAGCAACCAATTACAATCACTCATTTCTAAACATAATCTCATGGGCTTCAGTGGCAATAAATAAATTTAAGAACCCAAAGATCTTCAACAAACCAATTTAATTGTATTTCAATAGGGTCTTGCTGAATTTAAAAAAAACTATTGACATTGGTTTCAGTTATTGGCTAGTAATAAATCTGTTTTTGCTATAATTACATTTATATTACCGTACTTGAAATTCACTGTTAAATGCATGAAATGTTATTGTTAAATTAGAATGTTCTTTTGTGTTACTATGGCGTAGTTTTTAAATTCATGTTTTTAATTGATTTACTTAAATTTTATGTTTAAATTGCTATACATTAAATTTAAATTAATCAGTCTTGTCTTGTACCCTAACAAACTGAGGGGGCAACCTAATGGCAATTAATTTTGCATTTGTGCAACCCTTTCGGTGTTGGGGATGTATCTTAAGATTAGATGTGTATAAGAGACAGATATATATATGCCATGTTTTTTATTTTTTTGTTTAAATAAATGATATCATAAAAGTGAAAAATACATTATACTAAACAAATGTGTGGAATTTTATCATTTGTCTTGGTGTTTGGATGGTTGGCTGTTGTAATATATGTTTAGGAAATCCTCATTAAGCCTGGTTTATAGTCAACATTACAATTGTTCATATGTTCAACAATTGCATGCTTTCCTTGCAGGCCTTCAAAATTTTTGATAAGCGGAACCGAGGCTTTATCAATCGCAAACAAATTCTTGATGCAGATGTTGAGATGTTTAAGGATGTAGCACGTTTACTAGATGAACCAAGTTATGACATCAATAAAAATCCTATTCACGGCAGCCACGATGAGCTATGAACACTGTTTTTGTCATTTATTTAAGCTGGTTTTTTTTTTCTTAGATAACCCTTTACATAAGGAAACCATCTATGTGTTAGTTGAATACTACTTGTTAAGTCTTATTGTACTTCAATTAACCTTCATAAAGAATGCTTTACTTAACATTGTCAACTGAATTTTAATATTAACTGTCAAATGTAAGGTGTTTTTTTTTAGGTTTATCGACAATTCTGAAAGTGTATACTAATATTTTTAACAATAATAATAATAAGTTTATATATTTATTGGGCAAGTATCACAGTGTTTTTATCAGAATATTTATTGAGAAATGGTCGCTAGGCTTTATTAGCCTCCCCAAAGGAGCGAAGCTGTAGTCGTCGTCGTTGTCGATGTTGTTGAGTCTCTTTTTGTGAGGAAAGCAAGTGAGCTTAAATGAAATCTATGCTCGTTAGTGGCGCTGTTTAGCTGTTTTAAATATTAAAGTAATAAATTATGAACTGGAACCCTTGTCATCATTAAGACTCAATACAATATTTTTTTTTGTGGATCAGATGATATTTTTTGGTATATTTATTAAAAATAACAAAATATTTATTGTGTTTACATTCCAAATCCGCCACATTATTATAACATTCTGTTCCTAGATAAATCACTCTCATAATTCTGTTTAAAAAAATAAATATTGAATAATATTAGCTGGTGGATTATTGGGAATGCACAGAAAATGGCTAATATACATAGGCCTACTAAAATAAACTGTTTTGTTCTGTTTGAAATTAAAGAAAGCAATAATATAATAAATAAATAAGCAGCTTGTCTATATTTTTTTGTATATCTGTTTCTTTATTAATCACTTCACACTAAAAATACATTAGCAACAAATGCTGAATTAGGGTATTTGAACATTATCGACACTTTACATATAAAGACATATTTGCTTATTGTCGATTGACTTGGATACTAGTTGAACATAAAATTCTGTTAATCTACTTGCAAATTTGTCATTAATTCGTCATCGTTATCACTTGAATTTAATTGTATTTCAATAGGGTCTTGCTGAATTTAAAAAAAACTATTGACATTGGTTTCAGTTATTCGCTAGTAATAAATCTGTTTTTGCTATAATTACATTTATATTACCGTACTTGAAATTCACTGTTAAATGCATGAAATGTTATTGTTAAATTAGAATGTTCTTTTGTGTTACTATGGCGTAGTTTTTAAATTCATGTTTTTAATTGATTTACTTAAATTTTATGTTTAAATTGCTATACATTAAATTTAAATTAATCAGTCTTGTCTTGTACCCTAACAAACTGAGGGAGCAACCTAATGGCAATTAATTTTGCATTTGTGCAACCCTTTCGGTGTTGGGGATGTATCTTAAGATTTGTTCATTGTTATTTTAAATTGGCCTTTTCACCAATTCTACCTTTGCTATTATGTTCCACATTTTTTTGAGTACTGTTAGATTTATATTGTTGCCCATGTGTAAAATTTCTCATTAAACATTCCAATTCGCAATATTTTTTTGTTAGACTTCTGCTTTTTTGTTGGTAAGTGTTCTTTATACAGTATCATGTCCAGCACAAGAAAATAAAGTGATCTGCGCAGTGGTAAGAAAAGTGTAAGAATAGGCACCTCATGCACTCTCATAACTTTTACGCAATATTATTTTCTTAATTGTAACGAAATTAGGCCATACTATCAATTTTAAATTATGCTATGTCATTAAGCTTGGTTTCCATACAATCGCACACGTTATTGCCGACAGTTTTCGGTGATGCTGATTGGTCGGTCGAATCAGGGAGCCTTCCCGATTGCGTCGGGGTCTGCTACGCAGTAAAACCATGGACCTATTTATTAATAGGTCCATGGTACAACAGTGTAGCGATTGTATGGAAACTCTGCTTTATGCTACGTTTTCATGAATGGGAATCAAAAACACTACAGCTACTGTCGGGAGTCCAAGTTATGCCAAAAACTACACATGCAACGTAAAAACCACGGCTATGTTAATCATTATGCAAATCACAAATTCAACTGTGCTGCACGGAAATTAATTGACTAATAGATTTTATCAAAACGTGACAAGAACTCGGACCCCCTTTTGGGGTCGATCGATTCATGGAAAAAAAAAAGAATACGTATGTAACTACTCATTTTTTTAAAACGTATATACACACATAATAGGCTGTCTACTGTAATAAGAATGTAAAAGTTTATTGACCTGTTGACCATTTTTATTGACTGTCAATCACATATACCGTAAAAACTCGAATTGAAGCCCAATGGGCTTAATTTCGAAATGAAGCCCAGTGGGCTTAATCTCAAGATGAAGCCCATTTCGAAATGAAGTCCCCTTCTTTGCAAAATTAGCCTTGAAAAGAAGGCATTTCTGGAAAGATAGCATACCCTCACACTTAGGCAGTTTTGAATACTGTATAATTTTCCTTTTTTCCACTTTTTAGTGGATAAATTTAGGAAGTTGGTGGTGGTGGGTGTGGGTGGGGGGGGGAGCTGGCTGGTATTTCTGCTACTGGATTCATCTATGCAACTAACATTTACCTACTGATTAGCCCATGTTAAATGTTTTCGAAAAAGAAAAATTAAAAATTGAAGAAAAAAAAAAAAGCTTAAATGAGCTACTCTAATCGGCCTCTGTATCTACTTTTAAAATCAATCGAGAGTTTTCCTTTATCCCCTCGACTACATCTTTATGAGTGGAAATGCATCTATCTCCTAATTTACGATCAAACAGGACTAGGGAGATAGGAAACACACATAAAACATTTGCTAGCACTTTTATTTCACGAATAGGTGATTAATTTACTTAATTTATCATTATCATGACGTCGTCGGTGAGATTGAGTAAATATAACATCGGATTTCTAAAATTGCGGTAGCATACACTCAGGTCGTTCACAGGATTTTTATTGAGTTGCCGCGAATTTGTAGAGAGTTGACCAAAATGGCTCCTGAAAGGGTGGGGGAGGGTGTGGCTGTGTCCAGGGGAAACCCAGCTGTGAACGAGTGGGCGGAGCTCATGCATTTTTTTATAATTCGAGGTCTTATATTAAACGATTTCTGAAGATGCATGTATTGAACTGTTTTCAGTGTTGGATCAGGGAATTTGAAGAGGCCAGGGCCCGGGAGGGACTTTCACAGATGAGGGAGATAACACCTCAGCCCCACCATGGTTGGTGCTGAGGGAAGAATATTTATGATTATAGCACCTCTAGATGGCCAGAGATGGCACTCTTGTACTAATTTGAATACAATTTTCTTTTTTTAAATATTAATATTGACAAATTTAGGGGGCGGGAGGGGCACCACCATTGGGAATAGAGTAACAAAGCTTAGAAGCACAGATACATTAGGGAAAATGTCATCATCACATGTAATCCGTCATCGCTGCTGCTGTGGATGGACGTTAGTTAGATGATCCAGCTTGGAGCTTCATTGACAATCGCAGAATAGTCTGAATTATTTGTCTAGACAACCAATCATCCTTTTGTATTATAAGGACAGTCATTCGTATAAATTGTTCTTTCCACTCACTTTCAAAAGTAAAATTTTAACCGTAGAAGATTGGTGAAATGTGGGGACATGTGTTCCCCTGACCCAACGGATCGAAGCCTATCAATGTACTAATGCTATAAAAGGTCGGCGACTTTTTACTTCCAGGACCCAGAATTTTTTGCCATAGCTTCCCACGTCCCAAGACCTCTAGGTATCATAGAAAAGGTGGACTGTGTTGTTTGTATACAGGGATAGCCCATACAACCATTTATTTCCAATAGGGTCCTTATAGATACAAGACGTGTTAAAAGACAACAATACAAAATAGATGAAGATACGTCAAAAGGCCGAAAAAATTAAGATAACGTTGTAAAATTGTACATCAATAATTATTTGTTGAAATGACAACCGAGAACAAAATAGTAGTATAACCGATTGTTTTTATTATGCTACCTTAAGCATTTTTAAATGAAAGCCAAAAGATAATAGTGTCCAACTGATCAGGAACTTATAGTTTATTGTCGGTCTTAATTATTAGGCCTATTGGTCTTTTATTTTGTATTATCTTTTTAAGAACCTTACTGTAAACTATAACAGTAAAATATATAACAAGTAAATTTCACAACTGTAACATTTTTTAAATGTTTTTTTAGAATCATTATCATGGGTATTCACAGCTTGAAAATAATTAACTGTAATAATGTAACGCAGTTTCAAATCAAATCTCATTAACATAAATTAACATAGTAATTTTAGTATAGTAACTATAACTTTAAGTAATTAAATATCATATCAATACAACAGTAAAAACACAACTGAATATACATCAATCGTTCTCAACATTAGTACAAATTTCTGGAAGTCTATCATCATGAGATAACCTAAAAATAATCATTAGCGTTTGAAATTGACATGAAACTCCAAGGATGTAAACTTATTATAAAATCATTGATAATTATCTATAATTAGACATTCACATTGTGCTTGAGGCCTAAATATGAGTATGTGTATGCAAACAATCATGATTATTATTATTATTATTATTATTATTATTATTATTATTATTATTATTATTATTATTTTATTTAGGCACACAACACATGCAATAAGGATTGTCAATAGCGACTATATCATTGTCCTGTGTAGGTGACAATCCCTTACACAAGACAAACATACACACATGACGCTTCACACAAACTAAATCGCAATGTGAGGCTTAGGGAGTGGCTCGAGTTTGGTCGTGAGAAAAATTACTGCAACACTGACAAGAATTGAGCCCATGACCCTGGGATTGGAAGGCAAGCATCTTAACCACTAAGCTATTCAACTCCACTCCAATTTGTAAAAGCAAAAACACATGGACAGCCCTTCCAATCCTGGCTGTTTTCAAATAAGGAATGAGTTAAGCAGAGTCATGAATATTAATGAGCTCAAGCAACACCAGCGTAGGTGTTCTAGCAAAACGTAGAGATAATCCTATGATTAAACAAATAAATAGATACATTTTACTGTATTTATCCGTATACAGTAATATTAAACTGCCAATAATTATCTATCATAAATTAGCGGACGTTTGACATACGTCTTGCCAGTTTGCATTTAAAATCTTTCAAAAAATACAATTATGTTTACTAATGAAGTATCCACATGGGGATTCGATTATCAGGAAACGAGAGCCGGTGTTGTTTACTATAGTGACTTTTTAGTGAACTTTCTATATATATTTTTATCTTTAGCTCAACTGGTGTAGAAAGCATGTCTCTGTTCTGTGTCAAAACATTAATAACTTCATCCGAAAATGGAATCCTGTTGTCAAGCTACGAGTTATTATTTTTTTTAGAAGCCCAGCAAACACGTGTTTACGTTCTTATAACAGTCGTCGCGAACGTTGTGGTTAGGTATGTCACAAAATAACGTTTTCACAACGTTGTAGGAACGTGCATTATGTTTAGTACGTATTTATGTTTCTACAAAATAAAGTTTTCAACACAAACTGTAACGTTATAGTCACGTTTCAAACGTAATATTGTTTGCTGGGAAGGTCGTTAAAAAATGCTCGCGTAGTAGCTCACCTCTCCTTAAAAGTTGAAACAGGAAGCCTTTCAAAGTCTTCGATGTCTTTGAATAAAGTTGAAAACAATTGACGCCTAGCTAGATATAGGCCTGCTTCTAGGTATCACCTTCACCATGATACTTGGATTATTAGACTGCTCAAAATTTAATAAAGTTATTCTAAATAGCAATAAAATATTGGAAGATTTGCTACTGTTAAATCCCGAGCAGTTTGTCAATTTTTTGAGTGTTTTTCCCACGCTTTGCATGAACTGGTTGAGTAGACGCGCGTACATCCATATTGATTGCAATCTGCTCTAATTAAATTGTCTCAAATGTACGAAAACAAGATAAAAGTACGTCTAGCTCGCGAAGTTTCAAAAAGTTGCAGCTAAATTTGGTACCATCATAAAGCTAAGACTATACAGAAGATAGTGATGTAAAAATTAAACCAAAACTTGTGTTCCCCAATTTATATACCAGAAACGGGTGCATTTTGAAATAAAGTGTTTTGATATAGTGTAGTGTAATTATAGCATTTGAATTATTTATAGAGAAATTTCTGACATTTGTTGAAAAATACCACCCTTAAAATTCGTTTAAATGTAAAATATTTTCAGGATAGATTCACCAGGGTATACCCTTCTTCAATCATGTGAAAAAAAGTTTAATAGCCATAGTCACAATGGACTTTTGGCACACTTTGATTTCGTCCTGGCCCACTGTGCGTCGATCCGTACTTCAGGCTGGTTTTCCACCACTAGGCGAATTTATTCGCGCGAATCGAAAGCGTCGGTTCATGCGCATGCGCGTTCACATTTCTATCGGAGTTTTTGCGAAGCGAAAAAATGCACAACCAATCAGAGCTCAGGAAGCAAACCGACACTTTTATTCGCGCGAATAAATTCGCCTAGTGGAAAACCAGCTTGAAATCATCGCTGCTGCTGTGGATGGACGTTTGTTAGAGGATCCAGAGCTTCATTGACAATCGCACAATAATCTGATATAATTATTTGTCTAAACAACCAATACCCTACTCTATTGTTTTTGACGTTTGTTTGAGTACTATCTTCCTCTGACACTCGCCATGACCTGGCGAACGGTGCGAAGGTCTCCGTGCCTGCTGCAGCTGCAGCTGCAGTATCAAGATGACTTCCAAGAGAGAATAACGATGATTTTAGTGAAACCAGAAGGAAGATGAGTTTCTACGCGGTAAATTATTGACACGCAAGCGGTAAAAAAAAAAAACTCTAATTCCTAAAAAAGCTTATATAAATACAGTTAAAAGTGTTGCTTGTACGACGAATTAAAGGCGGTCCCAGCTGTAAACTGCTCTGATTGATCAAAGACGTTTGGTGAATGGATTTCTGGAATGTGCGAGATTGAATTTTGAATTTCCTAATTTATCATTATTATGACATTATTGGCGAGATTGAGTGAGCGTAATATAGCATAGAGTTCGTAAAATTGCAGTACCACTATAAAAAACGAAAAATTTGCCCCATTCTTTGTATAAATAGTTTGCACCAAATAGAAAAATTCTGTGGGACTGTCCTCCCAAATGCTGGTTACGGTATTGCTTCTGATAATTAAAAAAAAAATCGATGGAGTGATTATTACTAATAGATTCGAAATGTACGGTCTTCGTCCGGAAATACCGCACAGGCAACGAAACACAAGTAAACAGACAAATTAATGACAGTCATTCGTATAATTGTTGTTCTTTCCACTCGCTTTGAAAAGTGGGGTTTTAAGTTTAGAAGGTTGGTGAAAAAAAAAAGGTGAGGGTGGGGTCAGTTTATATTGATGTCCACATCTTTGAAATGTAGGGAAACATGTTCCCCTGTCCACCACCGATCGACGCCGATGAATATATCACATGCTACAAAATATATAAAATATAGGCCTATAATATATTAAAAAACGAACACGGCAATCATCCTTAAATACTTCATTAGCAGAAGACAAGAAATGAAAGACGGTAATGTCGTTTATATAGAGGAATAGACAATAAAACCATTTTAATTTCCGATAGGGTCTTTAAATATATTGAAAAAGTATTAAAAGACATCAATACAAATGTCTCTTATACACATCTAGATGTGTATAAGAGACAGGTAGGAACGTGCATTATGTTTAGTACGTATTTATGTTTCTACAAAATAAAGTTTTCAACACAAACTGTAACGTTATAGTCACGTTTCAAACGTAATATTGTTTGCTGGGAAGGTCGTTAAAAAATGCTCGCGTAGTAGCTCACCTCTCCTTAAAAGTTGAAACCTGGATATCTTGTATGCTAATTTTAATTATGCGTATGCAAATTACTTATGTTAATTTTGGATGATTGTGAGGGGTGGACTAGCCGTGTGAACATTTTGTTTATAAGCAGGAAAATTTTCGTTCGATATTTATATATTTATGAATTTGTATTCTTTTTTATATATCATACCTTTACTTTTCATTGTTATAAGTTTCGACAATTAAATATATAATTTGGTGTGAATTACAATAAGTTGCACTCAGTCATTTCATTGGTTGAAACTCTCAATCATAAAGCTTGTGACATGGTTTAATGTCAATTGATAGGTTAGATAATTGCCATTGCTGTAACTTTGTCGAAATTTTCATAATTAAACTGTTTTTTAGCAACCAAAGTTTAACAGTGCTAATGATTTTATTACTTATTCTCTAAAAAAGTAAGAATCTCGTACCTCAGATGTGCTCTCACAGTCTGAAGCTCGGTTTCCATACAGTAGCTAACCATCAGCGACAGTCACCGATAGTTGTCAAGAATGTTGAACCTGGTTCAACCTTGCCGATTGCGTTGCAGACGAATCGGCGTGCCTTCCCGGTTGCGTCAGAGCAGCTAGCAATGCATCCTGATACGCCTGCAACGCAATCGGCGAAGTTGAACCAGGTTCAACCTTCGCGACATCAGCTGTCAGCGACTGTCGCCAAAAGGTAAGCATTTCAGGTCTCAGATGTGCTTACAGGTGATGTTCTGAAATTACAACCAAAAGGCCTCACTCTGATCAACCGCCTACTATCGTTTCATCAGTGAACAGTGGCGGCTCTAGGATATATTTTCTGGGGGGGGGGTTAAGTTGTCCGACAGTGGGACTTGAGCTCGTAGGCTCGAGCTGGAGGAAGGTGTTGAGATGGGGTTCCCCCTCCCAAATGAGATATTTTTTAAAGAATATCAACCTCTGGATGGCCAAAAATGGCACTCTCAGACTGTGACAGACATGTGTGGCTTGGTGTGGGCCTATTTTTATATGTTTTATGGTCTGACTGCCTGACGAGCTCTGTCCGGCGGGGGGGGGGGCCTTGACCTGTCCGGTGGGGGGTCTGACTGCCCCCGCTGGCGCCGCCACTGCAATGAATCATAATGACAAATTATGTTAAATACATAGACCCTCTTTCCGACAATGTTTCTCACTCAAACATCTGAGGTTATTACGGTTTTCACCTTTAAAAATATAACTCGATTCGTGTTTTTTTTTTTATTGCCTGTTATTGACCAGAGTAAAATTCAAGCTACTCTTGTATATGTTAAGTCAATTGTCTGGTATGTGTTCTGTTTACATCTATGACTTCTTGCAAGACCGTGAACAGACACAATACACAAGATCTTCATGTTTGATCCAATTTCATCAGCCAATCTTCAAGAAACGTGTCGGCGATAAGTCTTTTTCATGCATTCTTCTACTATGTGGAACAACATTCCTACTCATACGCCTATGTATATGTCTTGCGGTTTTCAATTCTTTACTTAAGGATTGGGTTCTTGTGATTTTTTTTAAATTATTATTATTATTTTTTTTAAAGGTTTTCACTATTGCTTCATTTGAAAGTATTCTTTTCTGTTTGGGCCAGGGCAGTTGCATAATCTGTTTGCCCTCCAATTCGAGACCACCGTTTCAAGTGGGGCGTAAGGGGTAGTTATTATACAGTTCTACTTAAATTTATTAAATGTATTAATCTATAGAGAAAATATAAAGTATAGGCCTAATCAGTATTCCAGATAAACAAAGTAAGCAATCGGACTGCTGAATTTTAATATTTAAGTTTATTTACTGTCAACGTTTATAATGCCAATGTTTATAATATCAATGTTTATAATATTACATTTCTTCATATATTTCGTATGGTCTTTTGGTAGTGCTTACGGCCTAAATAAAATTATACCCCTAATTGTCTTGTTCACTCTCATTTTAAAGTGTACTGTCTCAAAATCTGTTCATAAACAGTTTTAATCAGTAAATCACAATTATTGTTTGAATAGACTAAGTCCATCATTATTATCACTCATTTTAAATACTCTTCCTACTAATTGATGGGTCTCAGCACATACCTCTCTGCCATAATATCTGTAACTTAATTAATTACAACACTGAAAAGCTCATTAAGAACCAAATAGATGAAATCAGACATTTTAGACATACACCTCTCTCTAAAATCTTTACATTAATTATTCATCCAAATTAAGGTGCGCCAGTTGATCAATTGCGAAATGTCACTAGAAAAACAACAGCAAATCCAAGTCATACTTTGTGAGCCAATTTATAATTATGTTGGGCACATGGGCTTGCCGTTCTGATCTGATGATATGGAGCAAAGTTTTCTTTTTAGAGCTTAAAGCCTATTGTCATTTTCAGAGGCACTCGCAATTATAAGCTCAGTAGGCTATAAGTGTAAAAGTATACGTCCCCTATTTCTGAAAGTGTACAACACGAATAAACAATTTATAAAAATTTCTGGTATACTATCATGCTTTTTTTTTTTTAATATATAACTAATTTTTTTTACAGATACTTTACACGGAATATAGAAAGGTCTTACTCTTTAATACATTATATACATACAAACGTTCATACGGTATTTACTCAAACTCGAGCTTATTTCTTTTTACATTATATTTATAGAGGGTGATCCTTTCAGCTTAGTTGATATTCAGGGACCCTCTTAAATAAACGAAATGGAAATAATAATAATAATAATAATAATAATAATAATAATAATAATAATAATAATAGGCCTAATAATAATAATAAGATGCATTATAAAATAAGTCCCATTTCGGGGCTTAGAAAGTGGAGATGTTTATTTAGTCGTAAGAAAATATCCTGTGCTGTCGCGTGATTTGAACCCAGGAGTCTGGGATTGGAAGGCAGGTATCTTAACCACCAAGCTACATTTACACTAGCTTACATTTTAAATGTCATGCCACTAAAACACAAATGCTTGACATATTCACCAGTGTAATGACCTGGGTTCAAGCAGTCCCGATGGAGGCTGTTTTTGTCTTTAATCGTGGTCGCATTACCATCTGTTACTTTTCATTGATAGTAATAATTATTTGGTCATAATCCGGCTTGCCCCCTTTTTTTTGTCATTTGCCAAATACCTGTAATCATTGTGCAGAGAATAACGTTAAAACTGTTTTCGGATTATATCAGTAAAAAGAATGAATCTGCAAGCGAGAAAAAAAAAGAAAAAGTTGTCACACAACCTGGATTTGAACTCGGGACCTCCTGATGCCTATTATGTACTTGGGGGCTTCTTTGGGAATTTATATGATTTTTTCATGCACGTGCATGGAACAACGAGTTCTCGATGCACTGCAAATACAAGATATCAATAACAACAGATCAAATTATTCACTACGTGGTTGCTTAATTGAGAATTAGTGTGATTTTTAACCTTGTTTCCCTATCGATTACGTAACATCCATTTCAGCATTGCGTTGACAAATTCAGATGGTCTATTCTACTGGACTATTGTCTTACAAACTTCTTTTGTTTTAAGTACGTTTCTATACAAGTGCCACAGTGGTAGGCCTACTTTTTAGGTGTTTACTCGGGACTTTTGGGGGTTCTGCTACAGCTACTTTGGTTTGATGACTTTAAGCAAAAATAAGACGAATCATGTACTCTCCCGCCCGGTCATTAAATTCCTTATGTCGCCAGGTCAACTGTGTATGTGTCACATGAACATTTTACATTATACACCATGAAAATAATTTTTCATAATTTGATCGTATACACACTAACTTGTCGTACAGCCATTAACTCAGATTCGAATTCATCTCAATGTTATAGTTTCAATTGAGATTCAAAAGAAGGTGATTTGTGATAAGGTCCTTTTCTGGTGTTTACTTTTCTTGCTCCAGGTCCACAAACTTTGGCACTTTAGTTTTATCCACTGATAAGTCTGCATAACAGCTGGATCCTTCTATTACCAACAGCACATGCCATGTCACAACACTGTAGTGCTTGTAGTAGAACTTCGAATTGGTTCTTTTTCGTGTATCTTTCTGTTCGCTGGCACCAATGTATAATTATTGTCAGATGATTTTCCGCTGGTGTATTTTGATCGTTTACTGTGGAAAGTTAATGATTTTTTACAGCAGAAATATCTCCTAAGATACTTCTGGAACTGTTTACTGACAGTGAAAAGGACCAAAGGATTAGCACTTGCACTGAAAATGATCAACAAGTACTTAATATCTTTTATAATAACCCATATGTGGCTTTGTACTTCAAAACTGTTATACGCAAAAAACTGCCTCACGATTTCTGCAGCGTGCCACGGAAGCCAACAGACGGCAAAAACTAGTATCATGACTAATACACTTCGCGCCAAATAACGCCTTCTCATCATGGCATCTGGGGCGGAGCCTTGGCTTATGACATTGTTTGTCCGTATGCTCGTCATCAAAATAAACGCCATTTTCGAATAGCAAATTAAGATTAGCATTAGAGGTATTATATATAGAAAAATTGCAAGCATAACCTGATATGCTTTTGCAAACGTTGAATACATTTCATACGGATAACAAGTAGTCATATTGTAAAATGCCCATGATTCGACATACGCTTGATGGAATATGGGTGTGCCAATCAACAAAGCGACAATCCAGATAAAAATGCAGATACAAATATATTTACGGTAGCTTTGCGTGTTCGAGGAACTCGAAATCCTGTAGCGAATAACCATATACCGATCAACACTGAGGGCGGTAAAAGTTCCGATGGAGACGCTTTCTGCAACCACAAGGCAGCCGTGTATAAACTTACAGCCAAAAGTAGAGTTGTGAATAAATTCCACATATTTGGCGTGTCTCATCAGCACAAAAACAGGAACACCTAATGTTAGCAGCAACATATCGCCAACTGCTAAGCAAACTAGCAAATAGTTGGGGGCGCTTCGCATGGTCTTGTTTGCGCTAATGATGATGATCAACAACGTATTTCCAAATATTCCAATGGTTAAAAATATCAACTCCATGACATTAATGCATACTTGCCAAAGTAAAGGCGAAGCATCGTATTCATTTCCGTAATTGGAATAAGATTCATATTCACTGTCGTTCATCGCTGTAGCTAACAACTCCTGGAAAAAAGAAAATGATAGGCCTAGTAATTTTGGTATGGAGAAACACAAGTGATAATTAAAGATGATAGAATTTTCTTAGAAAAACAAACGTATGAGGACAAAACGTATTTATAAAAAAGTATATTATCATCTTTTTAATTCAATACAACTCAAAGCACACGCACAGACGTGCAGAGATATATTTGATATGCCCGGCCGTCTTAAGCAATTTAAATTTGGACAAGGCAGTATCTTCGCAAACGTAAATTATAAAATCTAAATAAATCTAAATCAAATCTATATAAATATTAAATCTAACCACCTTGCGGTAATGCTTTACAAAAAATATATGTAATTATATATATAGATTAAAAGGCAAAATACTGGAAAACAACAATGCTGTGGGAAACAATGGCTGGATCTCAGTAGAGATACAAAAATGATAAGCAACAGCTAAAAAGTAAACGTAAGTAAACAGCCAGAAATAGAACCAGAGCTTTCGGACAACACTAGTCCTTCCTCAGTGGCGAGTG
>NW_022699005.1:464793-469941 GCF_011630105.1 Anneissia japonica | reverse complement strand
CCCACCCCCGTCGAAGAGAAAAAAAAATCAAAAGATTATATGGATTTTTTACGTGGGCCTATTAATAGACTCTAAAATCGATTAAATAAACCTTTGAAACCCCTATATTGTCATATTTTCGGGGCTACGTCCCCTGGACCATTTTCGAAAGTATCATGACAGTTAGCGACGCCAAACTACGCCCACTCACTCGTCGGGGAGATCAGCTCCCCCGTCGGGAACCTTGGACCCCACTGTAATCATCACACCTTATAGTTTGTAAGTTGGTAATACCTAGATTAAGGTCCACTTAAAATTCCATAGTACCGGACAGTATTACACATTGTACAGTATTAAAATTACAACGGTCATATCATGACACTTCATTCATTGAATTTACATGAATTCTTCCTTTGTAAATTCAAGGAAAATTGTAAACAGGTTGTAAACAAAAGCAAACGAGTTGATATTAATGTGATAACTCGTTGCAATGCTCAGACGTCAACGATCGTTTATCGGTGCTCAGGGGCGGATCCAGCCCGGTAAGAAAGAGGGGAATGTTGGTGAATGTGGGAACTCTGTGCTCAGGGGCGGATCCACCCCCGTAATAAAGAGGGGTAAGTGGGTGATGTGGTAACTGAGTGAGAATCTCAGGAAAAAAAAAACGCTAGGTAGGGATGCAGGGTCAATCCCCCTTAAACAGACCTTCATTAAATTTGAATTTTAATTGATTGATATTTAGCATGGTAATATTTAAATAAGCTTTGCAAAAATTTTAATTTACAATAAAATCTAAATCTGCAACTGCACTGAGAATATTTTTTTTATGTCATGAACAAGCCCATACAGTTAAAGATTAGTTAATGAGAAGATGAAAACAGTACAGTTCCGCACGCGCCCCACCCCCTTACTGGATCCGGGAATGAGTATATGCTTATAATGACTGTTTACTTGTGTCAATATACATGCATAATTAAGAGGAATCTGAAAATCCATTAAAATATTAAGGCATCCGATTTGGATAACTAGACAGAAAAGGGAACCTCGGCAGTATAATTTTCATTAATACAAGTCTCAATGGCTACGGCCACACGTCTCAAGCCCGGCTTGACTCAACGCGGGTGAGATTTCAAGCCAGGCTCGAAATTCTGGGTCGGTCACACAGTTGGATTGACCTCCAAATTATGAAAGTCGAAACAGCAGAGCCGTAGATTGAGAGTTTGGCCAACTCTGTTTCACGGGATTCGATATACGCGCGTGTGATTGGGTGGATCGCAATCAAAGATTTTACACCAGACGTGCCCGAACCACTCTTCTTCAACTGATATTTTATCAGCTTGTATTGGGCTCGCAATGCCTTCACTTTTGTTTGAATTTGGGCCGTCGTTCTCTTCTCATGTCCGAGACTGTCTAATCTGTCAGCAAGCACGGCAAAAATTCCCGTTTTGTTGTTTGTTTTTTTATTTTCTATCCAGTCTCTCAGCTCGGGTTGGCCCCACAAATCTACCAGGTCAGCAGTTTCCTGGTCGCTCCAAATCAATCGCATTATTATTAATTAAAATTTGAATTAACTTTTATGAAAAGTAATGATTGCGTCTTGATTGAACACACAAGAGGGTACTCGCGGGTTTTTTTTATTCAAGAACTTCTAAATGCAACGGCGTCATCGACTGTGAATGGTCGTCAGCCGACGAGGAAATGTCGATCTCGGTCACGCCAGGGACAATCCAGGGTCAATATGGGTGCTGAGCCGGGATCGAGATAGGTAGATTGAGATCGAGGTCACGGCAGGCGCGAGTCGGTGCAGAATAAGATTCGGTCACATTACGAAAATCTCGCCCGCGGTGAGTCAAGCCAGGCTTGAAACTCTAGTGTGACCGTAGCCAATATGTTTTTGTAGAGTAATAAAATGCTTATTAGAAACTTTCTGACTGCGTTGCAATTCTTTTCTGTAACGTTGCGTAACGTTATTTTCTGACAAAACCTATAATGACCACTCGTTCACAAATTATAACAACGTTGTTTATGTTTGCTGGGCGGCGCTTATACAGTAGGCCCTACTTGCAAAAGTGAGCAAGCAGCGTCCCAAAAAACAGATTTAATTCTTTCACTCGTATGCCACAAGAGAAAATTGTGTGACCTACTTTTCTAAGCAAATGGAATTGACTCTCCTTATAAGATCAATGATATAATAGAGGGTCTAAAAATGCAATTAATTGATGCAAACGTTGTTAAAAAAGGAAAACAAATTGCGAAGATATGATAATTTATTTTCAGTCCAACATGCATAAAATAAAATACCCGAGAATTTTAGTTGATGACAAAGGGCCATAATGTGACAACAATGTAACTACTCAGTGGCCATGATTGCACTGTTTGGAGAGAAATGTCTGTTTTCAGTTAAAACGCCGCGAACCACCAACATTCCTGTAAAAAATGAAAGTATTTTTTTGTTTCATTTTCTAACTTTATACATAAGGGTTTTAGGTGACAACGTAATATTGTTTAAACCTATTTACAGCTGTTTTGACCTATTTACAGCTGTTTTTGTGCAAAATGAAAGACACGTGCGTAAAACTAATTACATTATTATATGAAATCCGATTTATAATCGTTAGTATAACCTTTTCTGTAATGCAATTCGTTATATAATATGACATCCACTTTTTTTTTCTTCTTTTTTATAAGAACCAGTACAATTTTGCCCAGACTAAATATTCTTTTTTTTTTTTTTGGCAGATTTCAGGCTCAAAATGATGTTATTTTGTTCTTATGCTACACACTTTACAAAATCATTATTGTACTAGTATACATAGCTGTACAGGAATGTAGGTAAAAGTGGACCTGGAAAAATGGCCAATGAAAATAAAAAGGCCCCTGAAAAAATGTCCCCAGAAAAAAGGCCCTGGTAAAAATGGCCCCAAATGACAGGTAGGTACACCGAATATACTGTTTTATATAGGGTATTACATTATTACACCTACTGCACATAAGTCACAGATTATAATTTTTTTTTAATAGTTTTTCTAGTTTTTTTAAATAATAATCTCGTTTGGCATTTTACCTCAGCTACAACTTGTTCATATTTTTTTCTTAATTTTAAAGCAATTTTAGCCACAGTGTTTTTATAAAATGTGTCCCTATAATATATAAAAAAGTGTAGGATTTTAAAATAGATTATGTGTTTTTCTTTTAGTTCCCACCTGCTGCACTTGGATTTAATACGTTCTTTGGCATTTGGAAAGATCAAACGATCATGGTTCGCTTATACCAAGATAACCTGGGCATGTTTGTCTAACGTCCAATACATCCTAGGTATTGATGTGTTGTTTGTATATTTCCAGCATGCTTTATTCTTTACGTTGACAAGGCCAAATTAGGCTTATTGAACTTTACTTTTACTGTCAATCAATGTTGGTTATTGTTTATTTTGCAAACTTCCTGTTTAACAAAGTTTAAGGTGATTTTTATACAGGAATTTTTATATTGAATGTATATATATATATATATATATATATATATATATATATGTGTGTGTGTGTGTGTGTGTATGTGTGTGTGTGTGTGTGTGTGTATGTATGTATGTATGTATGTATATATGTATTATTGTGTATATTTTTTGTTTTTAGTAAGCCTTTTGCCTTTATTTGAATCAATGTATTTTGCTTTTCTTTTAAATTTCCCTTTAGTTTAAAACGTGGGGCTCAGCAAATAAGTAAACTTGAATTTTATGCGTGCGTGTAACTTCTATATAAAGACCAAATGACCAATTTTTGTCGCTAAATTTGTCGGGGTTAAGCAACTATAGAACCGACAGAAATCTTACTGACTTTGCTTGCAGTTTTTTTTTCCATTTTGTGCCTTGCTTTTTTAAAATTCATGGTTAAAATGTAATTTTGGTTTGTTAAGTACTGTATGTTTGAGTCTTTTCAATTTTGTTTGAGTACGCCTGTCTCATTAACTTGATTTACAGTATATGTCTCTAATGGTGTATTCCTGAATTTGACCCTATAACCCGTATTGCTCTATTATAGGCTGTGATATTAGACCATGGCAATATTGCAGTTTTATTGCTGGAGATATTTCAGGATTAGCTACCAAAGAATATTAAGACGGGAGGGATATAATTTTCTTTACTTGATGTCATATTATGATGAATGATGAGGTTTATTATGATTTATTGATGTTGATGTGAAATATTTTGTTTAACTATCTGTATTTTTAATTTGTTTTCATTCTGTTATATATTAGACCCTATTTAATTAGAATTTGAGAATTGGATTAGCTCTCATCGTTTTCTCAAGTGTAATGTTGGGACAACATATTTGCTAAAGCAGGGGAGGATGTATGTATTTTTTGTGTTTATTAAGCCTTTTTGTATTTATTATTGTTGGAATATTTCAGGATTGTCTACCCAGGAATATTAATACGCGAGGGATATAATTTTCTTTACTTGATGTCATACGATGATTTTTGTTATCCATGTATGAATATTAATTAAACTTTGAACATTTGCTTTACCAATTCAACTTTTTTGTTTTGTTGAGGTTTTATTATGATTTATTGATGTATGTTTGATCATCATTTTAAAATGTTCAATTTGATTTTGTAGTTGGTAAATGTTATGTTTTATCTTTGAAATTCATGATAAAATATTTTCGTAATTTTGATGTGAATTATTTTGTTTAACTATCTGTATTTTAAATTTGTTTTCATCCTGTTATATATTAGACCCTATTTAATTAGATTTTGAGAATTGGATTAGCTCTCATCGTTTTCGCAAGTGTAATGTCGGGACAACATATTTGCTAAAGCAGAGGAGGATGTATGTATTTTTTGTGTGTTTATTAAGCCTTTTGTACCGTATTCATTATTTAAATCAATGAATTTTGCTATTCTTTTAAATTTTTAAAATTTCCCTTTAGATTAAAATAATTCAGTTCAGGATAGGTTATTAACCTGAGATACATTCCATTTCCTATAGTCAACAGTGTCAATACACAGCTAGTCAATATACCAGTTTGTTTAATTTTTGTATGGAAAAACAGATAGTCCCCAAAATATGGAAGAAATCATGTATTGTTCCGATACCCAAAAGACCAGTGATCAGTGAGATGAACGATCTCCGCCCAATAGCTCTTACATCTGCGGCGATGAAAGTACTTGAGA
>NW_022699005.1:460767-464647 GCF_011630105.1 Anneissia japonica | reverse complement strand
TGCAAATTTTTGACTTTCCGCCATATTTCGAGTACTTTTCCGAAAAACTTCAAACTTTCAATGGAATAGTGTTTGTTTCAGGCTATCTCACCGTGCCTAACAAAAAAAATTCCATTTTGACTCAACCTTTGAGTTAAAATTCCGCGAAGGCGCTGTGTTAGCTGTAGCCAGTTCGTGAATAAAAAATATCTTAAATTTACTAGTACCAAGTATTTGAAACTGAGTATTTTGTGAGATACCTGTTTATTAATACTGCAGGAAGTCGTATGTTTCATGATTTAAGAAATTATAGCTAGTATTTATACACTTTTTAGGCAACGTGTATCTAGGTATTTAGCTAGGCCTCAAATCGTACTAGTCAATTAGTCACTGTTTACATTAGTCATCCATTGTCTTGCGCCAGGCAGCCGTGTCAGTGTCCAACTTTTACTGGAATCTGGTCTCACCGACTGCCTGGAGCGTCATTTTCACTTTATGTATAAAATATATCTTAGTAGGATCATTTTCACGTGTCTTGACCCCCTTAATCGGTCTACGTGTGTAGGCCTACATACTTGGTCCAGGCCCACTTTAGCGGTCTTGCCGTATGATAGTCTGGGTCTTGAAATGACTAGGTCTACAATTTACAAGTTAGGGATGTCATTTATCTCCTACTCTAGAGTAGAACTACTTAACCTACGTCCTAAAGACTTCAAGGTAAGTTCTAATGTTTTAAGTATCCTAAAGGGAAAAGGATACTTCCATTATAGAAGTCGTAGGGGAGGTAAACACATTCCTCGAGAGAAAAACAAACAAGTGTTACATGCTAAAGTAACACATGAACCTAGATCGAAATCAACACCTTTTCGATCACAACATCTTCGTGATATTTTCTCTTCTAATGATGTGGAAAGGTGTAGTCGGCCCCCACAGCAATTAAACATGACTAACGTCTTCATACCTAATTTGCATGCCAACGTAAAACTGAATAATATTCCTAATAATAGGAAAAAGTGCTGTGTGGGAGCAGCAACTTTTTTGAAGTGGAATTTAGGTCAAATAAACATTTAGTCATGTTCAGACGACTTAAGGTTAGATAATCTGATAAAGGAAAGCAAAAAGGCCAACCTTGATGTAGTTTGTATACAAGAGATGAGACGACTAAATGAGGGTTCGGTTGCTCATCTTGGCTACAACGTATATTGGACAGGCATGAAAATAAAGCGATTATATGGAGTTGGGATTGCCATTAAAAAATGTTCGTACATTCATATTGATGGTATTATGCATATATCTCCACGGCTGATGGTTGCTGATATCAAGGTCCAAGGGTGTAAGATAAGGTTAATATCAGCATATGCACCAACGGAAGACAAACCACTATCTATCAAACAAAAATTCTATAGAGAGCTTAATAACATCTGCAAGGTGGAAAAGAACCGAAAATTAATTATTCAAGGGGATTTTAACGCCACCTCCTCCATCTGTTGCAGAGCGTCTTCATTTAGAAGATGAAACGTGTAACGAAAACGGAGGGATTTTCCTCGACTTTTGCAAGAAAAACAATCTTTCAATATTAAACACCTGGTTGCAGCATAAAGAGGCACAGCGAATTACATGGCACAGCGCGGATGGTAGAACCAAGATGGTGTATGATTTCAGCATCTCCGAGTCTTGGCTCCGACAGTTTGTTAAAGATGTGAGGGTTAAAAACTCATATTTCTATTCAGACCACAGACTTCTCGTAACCAAGCTCGCCACGCCATCTAATAAACCTGCAAGATGGTCACAGAAAAAGAAAAAGAAAGGCCGAAGCAATGTAGAATTTGGCTATCTGCACAACGATAGTTTTAAACAGGAAGCACAGGAAATAATAAAGCTGTCTTTCGTAAACAACAATATCAAAAACATAAATATAAATGAGCAACACGATATCTTAATCCATACGTTACAACAAATTAAAGACAAACTACCAATAACTAAGAAACCCAGACACACAATTCCTTCCTACCTGATAGATGAAAGGTATGAGTCACTTATCAAACAACGAAAAGTATTAAGGTGTCAAATAAATGAAAATAACAAAACTAAACTCAAAGAAATAAACAAGCAAATAAAACAAGCAACCAAAGAAATAAAAAACAGAATGCTAAAAGAGGAGGGACATAAACTCAATGATGCAAGACAGCATAGACATGTCACAAAACTATGGCGCAATGCAAAGACGCATGGGAAATTTATCAATACCAAACCCCGAAATAATGTATGATGCCCGGGTCTCGCAAAACATTTTAAAGAACACTTTAACCCAGACCATTCACAACTGACAATGCCAGATGATATCAAAAACCCACCAGAGTGCATCACAAAGCTGCAGAACCACGTAAATGATATAAACAATTTACCTCCTACACTACCCGAAATTAAAATTGCTATAAACAGTCTTAATAACGGAACTGTCTCTTATACACATCTAGATGTGTATAAGAGACAGCAAGAATATTGTGAACGTCTTGAAACATACCTCCGGAAAATATGGGAAACGAAAGAAATACCAAGTCGATGGGGAGAAAGCAAAATAACACCACTCTGGAAGAAAAAGGGAAGCGCACTCGATGCAAAACAATACAGAGGTATCTCCGTTGGACCAATTCTCACAAAGGTAAGTATGAACATAATACTTCGTAGGCTTTCTATCTTTTATAAAAATCAGCTCCTGACTACACAATTTGGTTTCCGGACTGGCTCTGGGTGTAACGATGGGATTTTTGTACTAAAACAACTTCAGGAGGTAGCACATCGCTCAAACAGGAAATTATATACCTGCTATATAGATCTCACTGCAGCTTTCGACCACGTAAACCGCTCATTCCTCTTCCAATCAATTAGAAACAGGATACCCAAAGACCAGACAACCGAAAATATTGACATCCTTGAAAATATGTACAGTTCCACATCAGCTTACTTAGCAAATGAAGACCCAATAACGGATTCTTTCGAAACAACTGCCGGAGTAAGACAAGGTGGCAACGAAGGTCCTAATCTGTTCAATCTATACATGGACTATGCGTTGAGGATATTTAAAGACAGATACGATAAGGCAGATATTACTCTTTCAATTCCATATTTAATACCTAACGAGGCAACAAATCGAACACAAAGAGCAGCATATACATCTAAAGGATTCTACAATTTTATTGAGGGGGGATATGCCGACGACTTAAGTGTAAGTTGCTGGTCATCGGATGAATTAAACCAAATATTGAAGTTACTGCACACAATTTTTAGTGAATTCGGATTAGAAATAAATCATTTCAAAACAGAAACCATGATCTGGAAATGGGATGAAACTAAAGATGGCCAATACCCAGAAAGCTTTATCACTATTAACAATAAAAGTATCTGTAACTCAAAGGTGTTTAAATATCTAGGTGTCTGGAACACGTTTAACAACATTCACATTGGTCAAAGGGAAATCGATCACAGACTTTCTAGTGCTAGGGCGGATTTTTCTGAATACAAACATTTGCTTGTAAACAAAAACATTAAACTTTCCACTAGAATTATATTTTTAAATGCATTTGTTCGCTCAAGACTCACCTATGGCTGTCATGCATGGCGGCCAACTAAGGAAGACATCTAGATGTGTATAAGAGACAGATCAGTCACTTATCAAACAACGAAAAGTATTAAGGTGTCAAAAAAATGAAAATAACAAAACTAAACTCAAAGAAATAAACAAGCAAATAAAACAAGCAACCAAAGAAATAAAAAACAGAATGCTAAAAGAGGAGGGACATAAACTCAATGATGCAAGACAGCATAGACATGTCACAAAACTATGGCGCAATGCAAAGACGCATGGGAAATTTATCAATACCAAACCCCGAAATAATGTATG
>NW_022699005.1:457569-460492 GCF_011630105.1 Anneissia japonica | reverse complement strand
ATAGGTAATGTATGGGATGGTATGTAAATCTGTCTCTTATACACATCTAGATGTGTATAAGAGACAGCATCTAAAGGATTCTACAATTTTATTGAGGGGGGATATGCCGACGACTTAAGTGTAAGTTGCTGGTCATCGGATGAATTAAACCAAATATTGAAGTTACTGCACACAATTTTTAGTGAATTCGGATTAGAAATAAATCATTTCAAAACAGAAACCATGATCTGGAACTGGGATGAAACTAAAGATGGCCAATACCCAGAAAGCTTTATCACTATTAACAATAAAAGTATCTGTAACTCAAAGGTGTTTAAATATCTAGGTGTCTGGAACACGTTTAACAACATTCACATTGGTCAAAGGGAAATCGATCACAGACTTTCTAGTGCTAGGGCGGCTTTTTCTGAATACAAACATTTGCTTGTAAACAAAAACATTAAACTTTCCACTAGAATTATATTTTTAAATGCATTTGTTCGCTCAAGACTCACCTATGGCTGTCATGCATGGCGGCCAACTAAGGAAGAGTTAACTAAATTTGATTGGATTTTTTCTGCGATGTATGATAACCAACGGATTCAAAAGGAAAAGTTCTACAAGTGTACAAGGTGATGGCTCTGACGATGACATACAATGGGGACTCTGTATCACTAATAAACGACTACATAATATAACACTTACACAATCTATTACAGAATTTCACATTGAGCAGCAAATTAAATGGGTTGCACATGTAGTCAGAAGGGAAAATAATAACCCATGCAAGATGATAATATTTCATACAACCAAAAATACTAAGAAAGGAAGGAAAATAAATTCAATTGTAGAAAATGCCATCCTACATAGCTCAAAACCTAAGAATCAATTTCTGAAGCAATGTTTTGAATGACATTCTAATACAATTTTCTATCACTAAAATAGTAAATTAATAGGCTCTATATAATTACACTCATTTTAGGTCTCCTAAGACACGTGTTTGACTGTGTGCATTTATTTTATTTTGATTCCGCCACATACTTGCATTCAAACGAAAGCTATGGCTATAAAAGAAAGTACAACCGTAGAAGGAAAAGCCAAGAATGTAAAACAATGAAATAAGATTAAAAAAAGAAAAATAAAAATAGAATGATAACGAAAGGAAAAAAAAAAAAAAAAAAAAAAAGAAAGAGAAGAAGGAAAAAAGAAAGAAAGAAAGGATGGAAAGGAAAAAAAAGGTAAGTAAGAGAAAGAACATGATAGAAACAAGGAAATGAAAAATCAGTGAATCGAAAAGAAAGATAATGAAAGGTAAACAAAAGAAAGGACATGAACAGAATTGAAATAGAAAGAAAATGAAAGGTCAACAAAAGAAAGAAGGACATGAATAGAATGAAAAGAAAGGGAAGAGGGGGGAAAAGGAAAAGAGAAGAAAGATAAACAAAAAAATGGTAAGGAATGAATAGAAAGAAAACGAAAAGGAAAGGAAAGAAAAGAAAGAAATGAAAAGAAAGAAAAGAATATAAAGGAAACGAATAGAAAGAAAAAGAAAAGAAAGGAAAAGAAAGAATATAAAAGGAAAATGAAAGAAAGATTAGAAAGAAACCGAAAGGAAAAGAAAAGGAAACGAAAAGAAAGGAAAAGAAAAGGAAACGAAAAGAAAATAAAAGAAAGGAATAAGATAAGAAAGAAAAGAAACGTAAAGAAAACGAAAAGCTAGAAGAATGACAGGGTATTAAAGCAAAATTACCAAGAAGGAATCAAAAGTTTGGGGGGGGGGAAATATTTTGGTGTAACTAGTAACCGTTTGTTTGTATTAATGCAATTGCGGCGGGACAACATTGGATGCACACATTTAAATATCGTCTAAAAGGAGATAGTCTTAACTTAAATCTTAACTTAAATAGGTAATGTATGGTATGGTATGTAAATAGGGTGAGAAGACACAACATTGAATAGACATTGCACCTATGAGATGGCCAAATATCATTTTCAAATGATGGCTAAATAAAATAATAATAATAATAATAATAATAATTGTTGGAATATTTCAGGATTGTCTACCCAGGAATATTAAGACGCGAGGGATATAATTTTCTTTACTTGATGTCATACGATGATTTTTGTTATCCATGTATGAATATTAATTAAACTTTGAACATTTGCTTTACCAATTCAACTTTTTTGTTTTGTTGAGGTTTTATTATGATTTATTGATGTATGTTTGATCATCATTTTAAAATGTTCAATTTGATTTTGTAGTTGGTAAATGTTATGTTTTATCTTTGAAATTCATGATAAAATATTTTCGTAATTTTGATGTGAATTATTTTGTTTAACTATCTGTATTTTAAATTTGTTTTCATCCTGTTATATATTAGACCCTATTTAATTAGATTTTGAGAATTGGATTAGCTCTCATCGTTTTCGCAAGTGTAATGTCGGGACAACATATTTGCTAAAGCAGAGGAGGATGTATGTATTTTTTGTGTGTTTATTAAGCCTTTTGTACCGTATTCATTATTTAAATCAATGAATTTTGCTATTCTTTTAAATTTTTAAAATTTCCCTTTAGATTAAAATAATTCAGTTCAGGATAGGTTATTAACCTGAGATACATTCCATTTCCTATAGTCAACAGTGTCAATACACAGCTAGTCAATATACCAGTTTGTTTAATTTTTGTATGGAAAAACAGATAGTCCCCAAAATATGGAAGAAATCATGTATTGTTCCGATACCCAAAAGACCAGTGATCAGTGAGATGAACGATCTCCGCCCAATAGCTCTTACATCTGCGGCGATGAAAGTACTTGAGAAAATTGTAATTAATGTGTTTAAACCCTTTGTTAAAAATTATATGGATCCCCTGCAATTTGCTTACTGCAGTAATCGTTCCACTGAAGAGATGCAGTCAATTTCGAATACTGAAGTATTACTATAC
>NW_022699005.1:451751-457544 GCF_011630105.1 Anneissia japonica | reverse complement strand
TATTTTGATTTTTCGTCAGCTTTCAACACCTTTCAACCACATATTTTGGCCACTAAACTCATTAATATGAATGTTCCACCATATCTTATTACTTTTATTTTAAACTATTTGACAAATCGACCACAGTATGTAAGAATCGGTAATATTATTTCTGACACTCTATATTGCAGTACTGGTGCCCCGCAAGGCACCGTACTTTCTCCGTTTCTATTTACTATTTACACTGCTGACTTTAGATCAGCTAATGAATGTCCAACAATTAAATATGCTGATGATACGGTAATCTTGGGTCTAATTAGGAAGGACGACCTGTCTTTGTATATTTCAGAAATTCAAAGGTTTGTGTCTTATTGTAAAGATAACTTTCTTGAAATTAATACAGAGAAAACGAAAGAAATGATGATTGATTTTCGAAAAAAGCGGGTTAAGGAAGAAAGTATCATTATTGAAAATAAAGAAATAGCACAAGTTACATCGTATAAATATCTGGGGGTAATCTATGATAATCAACTGTCGTGGGGAATTTTCTGTGACCATTTAGTTAAGAAACTTAATGTGAGAATGTTTTGCTTTAGGAAACTTAATTCTTTTCAGGTCAGGAAGGAGATAATGCTGTCATTTTATAATTCTATTATTCTCGGATTACTTTGTTACTGCTTAGTTTGTTGGGGTGGGAATATTTCACAAGGTGATAGGGACAGGTTACAGAAGTTTGTTAACAGGTTTGGGAAGATTATCGGTTCGGAACTGCAATCGGTGCACTCAGTCTACGAAGAACGACTAGTTAATAAGTTTGATAACGTGATGTCTGACGAAAGTCACCCGTTACATTCAACTATCGCTAGTTGCGTTATAAAACGCAGCGGTAGACTGAGGGTACCGGCTGCTAACACGAACCGTTATTCTAACTCATTCATTGCGAGGGGCATTTACCTGTTTAATAGTAGGTATGTAAGATAGTTATTATTTATTGCATTGAATTACTTTTCCTGCTTAATTTATTGAAAGAGCGATGTAATTTCCAAGGATTTGGATTAATAAAGTGATGTCTATGTCTATGTCTATGTCTACCTTCCCAGGTAGCAAGCAAATATGGGCCCCATATGGGAAATGCATGGGCCAAAATGTGGGCCCCCTACAGTTTGGCCTATATGGGATCAAGCTGTCTGTGCACCCTAAATCTATAAGGGTCCCATAAAGTTTGGCCCAAATGCAAATGTGGGCCCTTTAAAGGATATATTTGGGTCCCTTACGGTTTGAATTATGGTTTCATTTGGGACCCATATGGGTTTTTCCAAGTTAATTCATGGGCCCATTGTGGGCTCTATCTGGGTTTTTTAAGGGGTTGAATCGGGGTTGAAATGTAAGGGGACCCTATAAATTGGCCCATATGGGAAAGAGCTGCCTGTGCACTCTAAATCCATATGGGTCCCATAAAGTTGGCCCAAATTTATTTATGGGCCCTTTAAAGAATATATTTGGGCCCCTTAGATTTGCATTATGGTTTCATTTAAGACCCATATATGGGTTTTACCAAATTAATTAATGGGATCATTATGGGATATATCTGGGTTTTTTGAGGATCGAAATATAATCAATCGATCTCACGTGATGTTAGGTTAGTTTAACTTTATTATCCCGTTTTGTAATCCCCCGTTTTATAATAAATATTAAGTAGTATTTACATAGAAAGGATTTTGTAGTTTTTTTTCTCTTTTGTGTGGGTAGCACACCTTTATTAAAAAAAACCAAATCACATATTCAAGTCATATAAGCACAGCACATGTACACATAGATAATATAATACCCCTTTAAAGATTGTTATACAGTATAATGTTTTGACAACATATTCGCTATGAATTATAATTGGTTAATAATGTGTTTCCATTTGTCATTTCCCTTTTTTTTTGTTTTTATTGAAGTTATATTCAATTATAGATTTTAATTCAATTGTAAAAGTGTGTTCATTACAATTGTGTAAATCTCATTAATAATGTTAATGTTACTACAAGGATTTTGTAGTTTTCATTTATGGTTATATACATTAGCCTATCGACTGAGCAGCGTGTAACTGGAACGTACGTATAATATACTGTATATATATATATATATATATATATATATATGTATATATATATATGTATATTGAAGGAAGTTAGCCGTTAACACTGCTGAATAAATATAATATAAATCATCAAAGGTACATATACAGTGTTTAATAAGGACATGATGGAACATCGTAGGCTATATACACTATATATATATTATATATATATATATATTATATATTATATATATATATGTATATATGTAGTTTAGCAATGCAAATTATCATTAGTTTAGCAATGATTAAATAGTTAGTCGTTATTCTCATTCTATAAAACGGTCTCTAGAGACCAAAGATTTATAGATCTCCATACGCAGTTTGATAATCATCGTCCGTATTTCACGAAACATCCTCAAGTAATCATAATGACATTTGAGCGTGCACGCACGTACAGTACATATCACGTTTTTAGAGTAGTTTTAATGACCGATTGACGTCGGCAATGAGTGGTAAACACGTTGTTAATTAACGCGCTGATGCGACATCAGTCATTTTAATCGAAGGCTATATAATCACTGTAATTAATTATTATTAATTTAAGCATAACATTTAACATTCGAGTAAGCGCCAGTATTGAGCTCATGGGCCCAACTCAAATAATCCCCGCACAGAAAACAATTTTTTTTAACTAACCAGTAGTGATGGAAGACAAAATGAATGGTAGGGTTGGGGACGCCCTGGCGCGCAGAGAACATTTTTTTATCAATGGTACTTTGAGTATGCCTTAATTGGCATACGTAATTTAGACTCATGTACCGTAGTAGAGGCATAAATATTTTTAATTGTCTTACAATACAAGTGAAAAGAATTGAACACATACTCTATATAAGGGCTTACTGTACAAATTGTTAACAATACTGCGACAGCTCCGGAGCACCAAGTGGCTTTTATGGAACTGATTTATATTGTTTTGGACACCTTTATTAGACATAGTTAATTTTTTGAGGGTTTATTTTTTATTTTGTGTGAAGTGACTTTTTGCATCAGTGATAATATGGTTAAAGCACAACGTAGTATATATACTCTGCCTATCCAATTTCAACTTATTCGTATTTTTGCACCATTTTGAGCAGCAAGGGTCCAAACAAGTTTAAAAAAGTGCCACTAATCGACAGTGATACCTTTGATGCTCTCTCTTTCATGGTAAACAGTCACAAATCTACTAAAAACTATTTTTTCTCGAAAGGTGGGCCTTTCTGACGAAGACCTTTCCACACCCGCTGTAGCTACCCCGACCCCGTCGCTAAACAACGCTCTAAATTTAAAGGAAACCTTATACTACAAGCTTCTTAACGTTTAATCCTGACTCATATTCCTTTATATTTCGTATCAAACGGACATTACACATTTGTTTTAATACACATTCTATTGCAACATGCATTGTTAAGATAGTGTAGATTACGAAAGGAAACATCAGTTACATAATTTGTATGTGATGAATGCCCTCGAGATGTGCTTCTCTGAACCTCCAAAGACAAAAATAATAAATAAGATAGAAAAATAAGCACCTCGGCGCTTATTTCATTATTTACAGTATGCGTGGCTATAATATCCAAGGTTTCAGCATTATTTCTAGATCAGGTTGTTAGCCATATTCAAGTTCATATTTATATTTATGTATTTTAAAGACATTTTGTTTGTTGCAATGTGAATATAAAGATAATAGTTTGAAAAGATATTTATTTTTATTTTATTTATTTACTAATATCTTTAGCCAGGATGACACAATCATTTTAAAGAAATGTTTTTCATTGTGGTCCTGGAAGATATAACTATTTAACAAATTGATTCTTAACACAACGGCGATATTGCAAAAGGGAAAATAATCACAACCCTTGCACCTTATTTTCTACATGTTTGTACAGTTTACCTTATAGCCAACTGCCAGAAGATTCCACCTCCATTCTAATTATGAAATATGGAGTTGAGTTCAGACTAGTTTAAAATCATAGTCTAAGTAACTATAGTAATAGACTTTTGCACTTAGACTAATTTATTTTACAGACTGACTCTTCTGATTTATTGTATCCTCGAAAAAAGTACAAAATGGTGACCAAGTAATGGCCAAGCCTAATCAAGCTTGGCACCACTTAGCTGCAATACAATACTACAATATTAAATGAATATAAATAATATAAGAATTAAATTCAATACACTATACAGAAACACAATAATATTAATAATCACGTTTAACATTAGAATGTTAAATGATTTGAAGTTCTCTGATGTTCTTGATGTGTTTTTTGAGATTCTTGATTGTAAATTTAAAACTCAATTCAGCTATTTTAAGGCGATGTTTTAATTGTATTTGTGTTAAACATTTGAAAAAAAATACTATACAATAATAATAATAATAATAAAAATAATGATAATAATAATAATAATAATAATAACAATAATAATAATAATAATAATAATAATAATAATAATAATAAAGACAATGGCATTATTCATTCAGTTGGGCAGAAAAAAGCATATTTTGATTTATTTGTTCTTAATTCAAGAAGCAAATTATTCCAAATAATAGTGCTTTTAAAAGCAATATTATTTGACCAAAATTAGTATGACACGAAAGAATGGTTAATTTCAAACTATTATTAAATCTTGTTTTATATGTATGATCAGTAGTTAAAAAAATGTTGAGGTTATCGGTTATAAAATCGGTATGATGTTTGGATAATACTGAAACATACCTTAATTGAAATGTTACTAAATACTAAGATGTTCTCTGTACACCTGGCAGAAGTTACTCAAAACGTCTTTCTCATAGACAGTTAGATCAACAATATTATTCAGATACATAAACTGATGGTGTGTAGGCCTACTTGTACTGAGTATTCACATTTTTTAAACACCTTTTAATATCCGTAAACATGATACCATACCTTACACGCTTTTCCTGCTAGAGGAAGTCACAAATCTTTGTAACGATTGGTCTCCTGGTCTCTAATGGCGGTTATCTTTATTGAAAAGAATATTAGGTCAATTAAGTCGGAAGTCGGTCAATACAATCTTTCTAATCTTTCTTTTTTTTTTACTTATCTCAGGGCAAACTCAATCAAGTAGTGACTGGTAGATAAACTATAAACATTTTCAAACTGTCTAGAATTAATTGTAATACTTCTATCACAAATAACCGGTAATGAACTCTTCAGCAACAATAAAAAAACAAAAACAAAAACAAAAACACATACGTTAAATAGGTAGCCTATAAAATGGGCTCATCCATTGAGGGTCAGAGGGTAACCTTAAGGACCGGAAGTGTAACAGGTTTTATCCATTATTCATCGACTTACCAAATACACATAGCAAGCCAATTATTTAACAATGCGTTAGGTCAACACATGCAATGAATCTATAGATTAATCTAAGATAAGAGAACAGCATTGACAATCTACAACACATTGCAAATGAAACTTGAAACTGGCATACATTTATGTATGCCAATATGTTTTTTGTTTCAAGCAATTGAAACATTGCCAATTTTTATAGTCAAATACCTACCAATGCCGATTAATTTTTCTGATGAATAGCTTTGTCGGAGATGAACATTTGTAATAAATGATTGAACCATTGTACAGAGCGCCCTCTTGACATAAAGCTCAATATATTTACGATTTCATTCTATAGTATGTTGTGTTATAATAGCGGCAAATTGTAATAGAACCCCTAACACAGCATAGATC
>NW_022699005.1:447852-451693 GCF_011630105.1 Anneissia japonica | reverse complement strand
TATATATATAATGTAGTGATATTTCACAAAGACATAATATTTTAAGTAAATGTTACTGGGATTAATATTTACACACAAATTTGGACCAAGCACTGATCAGAAAAAAACAACTATATGCCATAGGGCCTGTCATCATTAGTTTCTGCCTATTTTAGCACTTGTTTCCTGAGTTGCACTATATTTTTTTATTCGGTTCTCTCATCATGTTCCAAACTATTTATGTTTCCGTAGTTTCGTTACTTAAATAACAATACTAATTGCGTTAATATACATTTTTGGACATAAAAATATTCAAATGGTTGGTTTCATTATCTCATATTTAGATCAATAATAACGAGTTTATGAGCCATTTTGACAATAGTAATAATGACAAAGTTATTATATTGCATGCGTTTTCAGTGTTCTGAATATTTACTGGCATCAACTTTCATTTTTGTCCTACTTAGAATGAACCGTTATTGTGAAGAACAAATTTTAGACTTATAATGCTACCTCTATATATTTTCTAAAATATGTACCCAGACTCTCAGTACTCGGTTGTAATTTAGGCACAGGGTGGAAAATATTGGAATCGCCCATCTATATATTGTTTGGTTATCCAGGCACAGGGCGGAGGTATGCACTGTAGCCACTGCTCTAGTTAACGTAGCATTGTATTTTTTTATGTGGCTTGGCAGGTATAAGAAGTAATAGATGGAGTACACGCATGAAGTAGCAAAATTGCAAAATTATGTTTTTTTTTAAAATGATATTCAACTATTCTCAACGAATGATATTCAACTAGTCAGATAAATAGAAAGAAAGAAAGAAATGTATACATCTTGAACATTCCTACGAGTAGAAAAAATAAACAAAGATGCAGGCAGTCTTTCAAGAAGATTTCAAACAAAATCCATATCTTGTTATACAAAAAAAAAAAAAAAAAAAAAAAATCTTCTTTTTGCAGTTAGACTTGGCATCTAAACACCTTTGGTGGAGAGTATGGTGAATTTCAGGTAGGAATTTCTATGACATTAGTGAATTGGCGGCAACACTGCAGTCGTAGTTTATATCTGTTGTGGGTGAACCTTCAGAACGGTGTTGAATCTTTTCTACTTTTCTTTCTAGAACATTTGAATGAGAATCACAAACTATACTTTTGTTTTCATATAAATTTTACTTCACTTATACACATAGTCAGACAAGTGCTGGCTAGCTCTTTGAATTTTTGGCTTTTAATATCTATGTTGCGTTGACTGTAATGTTGTTCATTATTTTTTCCATCTGAGGTCCTTGGTGATTATAATTGCAGGTACTTGGTACATTCTACATGGGCAAGGTTATCTTTGATACTTATAAATTGTCATTTTCTGGGTTGAATTCCATCATCCAATTTTTATCCCACAGTAGTATGCTATCAAGACCTTCACTGCTAACAGTCATGTACACTTGTCAGCACATACAGTAGCCGTGTAGATAAGGTTTTTTGCTATTTCATTTATGAAGAACAGGAAGATACACGGTTATAAAGAGCCCTGTGTGGTACATCAAATGTAACTGGAAAACTGCTAGAAGAATCACCACCGAGTGTGTTTCCATGTCAGCGAAGCTTTTCAACAAGTCTAAGTTGGACGAACTTTTTGAAGATTTTCGTGAAATCTAACAGACTTTGAAACGAAATGTTTATGCAAGAAACACTAAGTATCAAACGAAATCTGGAAAGAATGAATGCTGACGTCTTTTGAAATGTCTTATATTTTATTCAACAAACAACCAACTGCGATTGGAAACTAACAAACCCTAAGTGTAGCTTATGTCGGAAAGATTTCACGCCATATTCAACGTATCTTGTCAGCAAGCCGATATCTATTGAAGTATTTCACAGTGTACCATGGCTTTAATAACACTTAAGTGAAAATCAACAGCACACAGGCAGGCCCGTAGCCAGGGGTTTTATATGGTTCGTGCGAACCCCCCTTTTCTAGCGAACCCCCCTGTTTTCTAGCGAACCCCCTCGACTTTTTGAATGAGTCCCACTCGAAAGGAATGTTTGTTTTTAATTTACCCAGCATAATATCAAAATTTAGCACCTAATTCATTATTTGGTCACCCGTTTTTAAATTGTAGCCTGCGATATAAACCTATATTCATAGAATATCTCAGCTTCAGAAGTTCGGAGATTTAAATTGAACGCAACTCCAGCAAACTATTTTACGATGGCACACATAAGGATGGCAAACATCGATAAAAACCCGGCTGCCGTCTCAACTTTCACTGGCCTTTGGCTGAATGTTTGTAAGAAATGTTCCATCGGTAAAGAAACCGGTCGCCGTTTACCTAGAGTAAATGGTGCCACCAAACGAAGCTAAAGTTTTGCAACTTAATCCACCAAATGCAGATAAAGTTTTGCGACTTAATCACCTGATAGTGGATTGTGTGGTTAGTAAATTCCATAGTCATACTGTCCATAGCGCACACTAAACTATGTGCTGATGGAGCATTTTGGGGAAATTGACTCTCCTTTTTTTCCATCCCAAACAAAATATTATTAATAAATCAACATGGTCCATCTCAGTCATCATAGCCAGTCACAAAATTAGGCTAGGAAGTTTGTTTTGAACAGCAGACACACACTACAGAAGGGAGTGCGTCAAAACGAGTATTTGTTAATTTTTAGTGATAAAGAATCATGAAACGTCGAAGAATAACTGACTTTTTTCGTCCGCTGTTGCAAAGAAGAAAACGACAGATAGTCCTTTAAGGTGGGTTATTGATTTCTAGATGTTGACTAGCTAGGTTCGCTCCTCGTTCATTTAGAGACAGATTATACTTCGACGACAACAAACTAGTGTAGGCCTAAGTACAGTACGACGTACTACAGGAGGCCTAGGCTTTTGTTGTAAAAGTTGAAGTGCATGTACAGGATGCGCCATAGGCCTATATTAAAAAAATACATTTTGTTAATTATTATTGGTTGGCATGGGAACTATAGGCAGGCAGGCCAGCTTTACCGTCGAAAGTCCTGGGATTCGACGATGACATCAGTCCACGTTTACAAACGCCATTGACTAGAATGAAAATAGACCCACTGAATTTCGTTTTTTTTTTTTTTTTTTTATGAAAGATAGAATTTATCGAACATTTACCTATATAAAAACAAGATTAATCTTGTAGAAATTGTATTTCTGAAGATGCATATAATTCATATTTCATTTGGTAGACAATAAATAGGGGTCTATTCAGTAAGATATACTAAAAACGATTATTAATTCTGAAATGTGCATCAAATCTCAGCTATTATTATTCAGTATGTATTGTTAAAGTCTCAAAATAATAATTTCGAATTAGGCATAGTATATAACATAATTGTAATTAAAGTTTAGGTTCTCATGATGTCAGATGGCGTATTGAATATGATGCTACATTTTTGGCTCTGACTTAGTTTAACGATGGCCCTGTCAGTAGTAATGACAATATTTGTGCTTTTTTAGCCATGTAGTAAAATAGGCCTAGTACTCTTATTTTCAGTATACAAAATGAGTCAAGAAGAAGTAGTAGAAGAAGAATAATAGGAAGAGGAAGAGGAGGAAGAAGAATAGTTTTTTTTTGTTTTATAATAATAAATGTGTTGAGTATATTGATATTGATTATGCGATGAGGTTTTTTTTTATCTTTCGGTGTGATTTAAACATGCCAATTCTCAGAAAATATTTTCTAATTTTATTATATTACCACCTTTTTATTACATAGATCTTTTTCAAAACATAACTGCTTTTATACCATTATATAGACCCATTAAACACAAATACTGCTTTGGCTTCGGGACCCCACCGTGGCCCTTCATTAGGCAGGTCCCTGGACC
>NW_022699005.1:436077-447821 GCF_011630105.1 Anneissia japonica | reverse complement strand
ACCCATTGAAATGACCTGGCTACGGGCCTGCAGTTTTGGGAATGTGAAAACTGGCTTTGGTTTTATACCTTTCACAAATGTCATCTATTTTGCAGATTTTCACAATCAACATCGAGATTTACTCTCCAATCATAAAAGTATTTCTCTGTTGTGATTCTCTACAATTATTAGTCTGCATAATATGACGATTGAAGAAACTCAATCTAAACCTTGAAACATTAAATAGAAGTTATGTTTACCGCAAACACTTTAATACCATAATTCACACAAAGAACCATGCTAACTTCACCTCTACGCCTTCAATGTAAGCCTAGTTGCTTTTCTGTTTTAGTTTTAAACATGCACTATAATACGTGTGTTTATGACCAACAATTTATTTCGTTGCTTTATAATCCTGTCGTGAATTTGTTCTACAACAGTAGTCAGGTACTGTATAATAAAATGAAAAGTAAATCATCAGTTACATATCTGACAGAATACTCCTTTCTTTTCTACATATTTATGTCATTGCAAGCAACTCAGTTTCTGACGAGCAAACACAAAACGTTATTATAATATTCGCATCTGCTGTGAGTTTATGTATTTATATGCAACACTTCACATTTAGAACGGTGGCACTTTCAAACTGTGGTTCGGTGAAACTTACAAATACAACAAAAGAAACAAGGTAAGTATAATAAGGAACTACAACTAAACTATATACAATAAAACAATTTAAAAAAACTATCAAAAATAATAATACAGCAATGCATTATTCAGTGGCATAGCTACGGCAGTGCAGCCAGTCACATTGTAAGTCTAGTAAGGAAATATAAAAATAATATAATGAAAAAATATTGTACGAATTGATATTTACTTTTTAACATTTGCTTATTAACATTTTAATAACTGTTTAGTACGGTAGTAGCCTATACAGAGGTCAAACCACCCTCAACGCATGTATAAATAATACATAGTATTTATGTGATATCTTGACTTAAAAAAATGGAAAAATCACGAAGAACACTAATTGGTTTAAATAAAACTTTGGGAAACAAAGGGTGGAAAATATATTTCGGGTGGTTGTTTCGCTGGTTGATAGCCATCAGGAGAGCGTATCAATTGTCTATAAGATGCAGAATGTTTATTTCCATGATTATATAGGCCTAGCTACGAGACATAACAACCACTATGATAGCCCCCAGGATACAGACATAACGTATCCTGATCTACTCCACATAACAGAAGCCATTATTATTGAATTATTGTTATGCATTCTTCGCAACAAATTTATCAAATTCATTTTTCTACTGTAGATGCTTCTTAGAAATTAGAAATATGAAAATTACGCTATCGTGACATATCCTATTCTAAAGATTATGCAATTTTGGAGCCAAGAAAAATGAATTATCGTTAATATATAATCTGAATGTTAAAACTAAGACTTTTACTGTATTAAAAGTTTAATTTATTCATTTAATTCACTTCCCATAGTTTTGACACATTTAGAGGCCTCAGGCCCGCTGCCCCCTCCCCAATCTTTGAATCCGCCACTGTTAACTGGGTGCCGCGCTTCGGATGATAAATTTGAATTATATATATATATATATATATATATATATACAAAAATAAGCTAATTTTTATTGTAACAATCAAAAACTTAATCACATAAAACACAAGTATATTTATAGATATACACACAGACACATAGAGTTGGTTTGCCATCTGTTAATTCCTGATCTATTCGTCAACTTCAGCAGAGCTGTCATGTTTTTGTTTAACTGCAGTCGTAACTCTAATACCTTTACTTCACAGGGCATATTAATCATTCGTTAGTTGGCAATTAATAAATTTAATATGAATATGTCGTGTCCCCTTTTTTCATTTTTAGCGTTTTAGAATGACAGATCTAGATTAATAGAACGATTTATGAACCGACAATAACATAGTATTATTCCGGCTAGAGCATAGACCTATAATACCAATAAAGCCAAACAAATAATAATTGACTACTTTCAGTTGATATGGTTCGAAAAAGGGAACAGTGAAATGGTTCGAACTAATTTATTTTGTTGTATTTGTTATTGGCCATGGGTTTAGAGATGACCACTTGATATTGGGCTTTAGCCCATGTCATTTCTAGTCACGCCCCTGGTCAATATATATTTTAACTAAATTTGAACTCGTCACTTCGGACTAGTCAGGTGATCCGCTTGTCCGGCAAAAGAAATCTTGCAGCGCTTGAAAGTCAAATGCGAAAAAATACTGTAGCCAGGATTTTCAAACTGTGCAGGAAATTATCAAATCTGATTTAAGATTTAATGAAATAGGTGGGGAGAGGTTAGAAAAAACATTCATGAGAATTGGGGGTCACCTTTCAACCTAAGAAGCTATAACCGATTAAAAATAGGAATAATTTTAAGCATATATAAACACAAATTAAGGTACATGACATTCAACCTTGACCTAAAGTTTATGCCCACTAAATAATTCAGAAATGACTAATGCTTAATATGATATGGGGGCATCAAATTTTTGAGGAAAGAAAGATGAGGAGGTCAGAAAAAACATTTATTTTGACCATGATGACGTCATCAAAATGTAAAAAGAAGTCTCATATGAAAGAGATTTTGAAAGAAAGAAAGAAAGAAGAATAAAAAGATGATCTCTAACAATAACAAGAGGTGATCACCAAATATTAGCTGAATTGATAATAGGACTACATTAATTGTTAGTTACCGAATCTGTTATAATACATTTATAATTGTTTCTACTCGTCCCAATTTCTATACAAATTGTGACATGGCCTGCACGGTGGCTTGCAGCACAATACTGACGGGAAACTATAAAAGTACAGTAAGTGCCTTGATGACAGTATGCCTATGACAGGTGCTGCCCTCTTTCGTTAAGCCAATCAACAAAAACCCTTCTCTGACAATCATAAGCATAAGGAACACAAATCTACGTGAACATGCAAGGGACACATTTTGCTAGCGGATTTTTACTCATTGCGAATGCATCAATTCACCGCCAAAATGAACACGATAAGCTGAGCTAATTTGTCGACGTTGATGAGTTGATAGTTATTGATATTCATAAGTATTAATGCATTATCAAACAGAAATGAACTGGCAATCAAACTAATTCTCCCAATGGATATACAATTAATTTCGATGAATTGCA
Source organism: Anneissia japonica (assembly GCF_011630105.1). Taxonomy (NCBI): domain Eukaryota; kingdom Metazoa; phylum Echinodermata; class Crinoidea; order Comatulida; family Comatulidae; genus Anneissia; species Anneissia japonica. The sequence goes on along the minus strand of NW_022699005.1, from coordinate 444,659 downwards.
AAAATGCAACCTACATGGTTAATGTAACATGTTGTAACATAATATATGCAAGATAACCTAAATTTTGTGTATGCTTGCTGAAAATGAAAAAACAAAAAAAGCAAAAAAAAAAACTTAATTATTCTTTATTGATTGGTTGAATAATGGTGCTTATCTAAAGCCGGGCACTCACTGCGTCGTACGACGGTTGTGCGACCGTCGTAGTACAAATCCAACTTCGCTCCCCCTGAGCGCTAGACGACGCTAAGCCGTCTGCTTATAGGCCGGTTCCCACTGAACGCGATCAAGCGAATTTCGCGTCGAAATGTGGCGCGCGCGGCTGGATTGAAGACGCGACTGGCGTTTCCAATGTGAACAGGCAAAAGAATTTGTAGTCGAAAACGCGAACGCCCAATATTCGAACTTCGACGCGGTGCGCGCGGTGGTCGAGGAGGCTTCGCCTGCGAATTCACAAGAGTTGATCCAAGACCAACTTTTTCGGATTCGCGAGCGAATTCGCGGCCGATGGACCAATCGCAAAGCTTAGATTCAATTTATGTCAAAGGTCAACAATAAAGTCACGAACATTGTCAAAACAATGTACAGATATGCGAACGATGACCGGCGAGTCCGTTTCATGCAACCTTTGCGGAACAGTAGGTTACCCTTGTTTAGGTCTATGGCAAGGGAGCAAAGAAAATATGTGACAATGCCTGGAAAGGATTTGCAGAGACGGGTTGAGTTATCTCGTCTTTCTACCAGTAGGCCTGTCCAGCCTAGGCCTCTGATACCCTGCTATACCTGAGACCTACCGTAGAGTAGGGTAGGCTAGGCCTATTATCTACCCTTAGGAGGCATAGCTCTAGGCCTTGAATAAATATGAACTAAAAAACTATGTTTATATTCACTCTTTTGATTTATTATAGAGTTCTGGGAATGTTAATCCTGAGGATTTTATCTGATTCGTCTCACAGCCCTTTTCCTCCGTCTACCAATGCGATAACAAAATCACTTCTCTGTTGCCATCCGCCATTTCGAGTTTTTGCGCGCGGCCAGCAGTGGGAACAGGCAAGCGAATCATTGGAAGCGAGACATCCTTTACTATAAGTCAACTCTTGTGAACTTTGCGCGATTCTCTTCGCTTGCCGCGTGACGCTCGACGTTTTCGCTTGACAAGTTTAGTGGGAACCGGCCTATGGTCGAGGGCAGTCTGATCGCAATTAAAACGGTCCGTTGCGCGCACGTCGATGTGTTGCATACTCCATAGAATCTCGTCAGACGACAACCGTCGGGCGCAGCGAATGCCTGACTAAAGTTCAGGAACGTACAGTACATATAACTGTTATCACGCAAGTATGACGTGCGCTAAAAATAAACTTTAATAGCCTCTATTAGTTGATTGCATCTTGAACTGCAGTGTAATTATAATTGGCAACACCCTTCAGGACATTCAAATTATGGTCGGAGACTTCAAACATTTACTTTTTCCAATCATTAAGCCTATACTTTATATGTTACAGTTCACCGTACGGATCATGCCCAAAAAATATTGAGTGAAGAGTTTTCAGCTAGCTAGGGCAATAAAATACGATAAATCTTAATTTCAATCCAAGTTATAGATTGAATTTGAATAAATTATAAATAGTTTCGCATATTGACGATTAATATACACAGAAGAAGTACAGAAGAAGTACAAAATTAAACAACAAAATTTATTAATAATCAGTAAAAGGTCAGTGTTAAAAAAATAACGGATTTAAAAAAAGGGGTGGTTCTAAAAATTAATTTAAAGTTGATTTATTACATCTACAGTATTACAAAATAAAAATAAATTTGATATTTTAGTTTATAATAAACGGCTGTTAATTTAAATGTACAATAATATGTTGATGGAAAATAAAGGTGGTCCTGGACCAAGTGAAATAAAAAAAAATAATAATAATAATCTGTATAGGTGTATTTTTTTTTTTTACTCAGTACATTTGAAAACATCGCAGGTTGTTCTCGGGTTGGACTCCAACCCACAATCTCCAGATCACTAGCCTGGCATCATACCTCTAGACCACCGAGCTTGAGCCTGATGGCCAGGGTTGAATTCGAGTCCAAGTAAGCAGCGGGTACTGAAGTGTTGATAATAATTGTTATTGTCGTGATGGAATAATAGACAATAACTGGATTTGCGTCAGGAGAAACATGTGCAGGTGTAATTTTTGCCCTACCTGACGTGGAAATGTACACGAATACTCAGTACATTTGAAAACAACTGCGAAAAAAAAAATTGCAAGTTCTCGGGTTGGACTCCAACCCACAATCTCCAGATCACTAGCCTGGCATCATACCCCTGGACCACCGAGCTTGCGCCTGATGGCCAAGGTTGAATTCGAGTCCAAGTAAGCAGCGGGTACTGCAGCGTTGATAGTAATTGTTATTGTCGTGATGGAAATGTACCAAATACTCAGTACATTTGAAAACATCTGCGAAAAAAATCGCAAGCTGTTCTCGGGTGGGAGAACATAATAATTTGGCTATTTAAAATACACTTAAGAATCATGAACGGGGTAGTATAAAATATATTTGTAAAATAATTACTATTATTAAACTGTAAGGAATTCAACAATTGCTGTATATCAAGTCCAAAGTTATTGTAAAGCATAAAGCTTGGTTTCCATACAATCGCTAAACTGTCGCTACTGTGTTTTCAGTGCAATCGTTGTACTGCGTAGCAGACCCCTACGCAATTTGAAAGTCGAGATTCGACCAACAAATCAATATCACAGAAAGCTGTCGGTGGTAGCAATTGTATGGAAACCATCTTTAGACGAATAAACATTTCCATTGAAAGTACAGTAATGACAAGTGGTAAACATGAATTGAATAGTGACGTCTTAGCAACGAAAGCAGTCGGATTTTAAGGGATTAAGACTGATTCATGCTCCACGACACTGGATTAGCCTAATCAAGATTAAAATATAACACTTTATTCAATGCAGTAAACTGGATTATAAACTGGAAAACAAAATTTATGTAGGTCTTTTAAGAGTTATGATTATCGTCGTATCCGCCGAATATGTCAAACATAGAAACATGTTATGTCCAGCTTTATCAGCAAATAGCACAATATAAACTCAGGTGGTGTTCACTGGTCCTTGCACGAAGACCTTGACTATCCATCAAGACTGGGACTGTTTATCAACTCCTGGATCTTGCGCATTATTAAAATTATTAATAACAATAGTAATAATAAAATATTATAAGCACGAAGCAGGATTGCTGAATTGAATCATGCTGGAGCGAACTGGTCCTAGCACATCTGCCTTGTGTTGTGTTATGATTACAGTGTTTAGAGTGACTATCAAACCATGTGTATAAGTTTTGTTTAGCTACTGTATTATTTTAAGCCCTGTCAAATTTTATTTGACAAAAACATGTGGCATGCCTAAAATGGTCACGATGACATCACATGTTTTTTAATCAGAATAAATTTAATAATCTAGACAGAACACAGCAGTTACCTGAATAAACACACTGGCTTTAACTAGATCTCAACTGCGTTATAATGTTGTCGTTATTATTTCGTAAGTCAGGTATTGTATAAATCAAATAAATCTTACAATGTTATAGTTAATATATTATTGAATATTAATTTGTACTACTATTAGGCCTAACTAGTTTCTGCTTAACAATTAGACAGCAGGTATAAGTGGACAACAGTTTTTAGGCCTAATATTGACTTTTTTTTTTAATTAATCAATCAAAGTGTTTTTGAGTCATTTGTACAGTATTTGTATAGTATGTGTTTTTTTTTTTTTTTTTTTAGAGAATTTTCTGTTTCTTTTAAGCGTGTATTGATGCATTTAGATTGATATTTCCAGAGTAGCCGGCAATTTTTGAAACATGATTCTAGGCTATATGATAAAGATACTTGAAGTACAACATGTTCTAAATCGAACAAAAACACGGACACTATCTTAATTAGGCTAAACGCATACTACGTTGCTTGACGCGATTATGATATAAATACTGTGTTGATCATGGGGAATCTTCCTCGTTTTATGCAATATATAAAATGTTTTTAAATTTTGCGGGAAAATGTGTTGCAGATAATATTGTGTTAAGTTTAATAATAACATTCAATTTATGATCTTGAAAATCATATCGCTTGCATAATTTCAATTCAGACAATTATGTACCTATTTTAAATATAAAACTGTTTTACAGGCCGATGCACATTCAATTCCTCAGATACTTTTTTATGATGATTTTGATAACAATAATAATAATAATAATAATAATAATAATAATAATAATAATAATATGATGATGATAATGAGGACAATCATAATGTTAATAATTTCGATTCAGACATTTATGTACCTTTTTGATATAATAATTATAGATTTTTAAACTGTTTTACAGGCCGATGATCATAATGATTGCGATAATAAAGTTAATAGCGCTAGTCTAGCTTACCTTGTAAATACGGCAGGATGATAAACTTCATGTTATGTGATAGTCACTGGATCAATGACGATGAAGCATATTGCTTAACTCTCCACGGGGAATGCATGATATTACATACTACGCACCACATAAAGTAAATAAAATTCAATATTGCATATTAAACATAAATAGTAATTTGCTACAGTGCTCTCACGGGCACAGTAATAGTATGATTATTGCCTATGGGCTGTTGGAACTATAGCAATGCTATGCAGTGAGGCATAATGTCTTTATATTTGCATATTGCATCAATGTAATATATAATTATTTTATAATCCATTATGATGCGATCAAAACCTTTTATCTACTTAAAATAAATAGATAATAACGTGGAAAACATTAAATCAACATTCAAAGCTAGCAACTAGTCAATCAAAACATCACAAGGAATACTCGCATTTCCCATAAGCAAACAAGATTACGTAGTTTAAGCTGCCATTTTGTGGGACCTTAGAAATAATCCTTTAGAAGTGCTTAACGGGATGTCTGTGTATAACCATAGAGAAATAGAACCATTTTTTCTATGGTATAACGGACAAAAAGTACGTTGATGTTAGTGGCGTCAATAATAAGAGAGGAAACTAGACGTATGAATGATTTATTGTAAAGCTAATGTTTACATGATTAATAGAAAATGACAAGAAATTCTCAGAGTAACTGACGTTCTACTATACGCGAACGTAGAAACGGATGGAGAGAATAATCAGGAGATTACTAAATCCAACTAATAGCCCACTAATGAGTCTCCTAAGACCCATCATACTTCAAACTTAGGTATAGATTCATTAACTTCAATTCCCATAGAAGACTCGGAGTTTGTAAGATTTGATGATAATTCATATTTAACATTTTACTTTAGAGGAAGTCCGATTCCTCAAAATCTATAAAATATACATTCTAGAAGCATTATGCTTTTGAATTCTAATTTAAATTAATTTGACACAAAGTACAACAAAGACACCTTTTAAAAGTCCGAAGGCATACTTCAGTAGGCTCGTTCTACTGATGAATAAAAGGGTACACTGGGATATTCCCTAATAAGTGTATTTCTTTCTTTAACCTTTTGAAGTTCTTCAACATGCACCTGGACCATATTGCACACTGGATTAAGGCTTAAATTGCTTATCTGAAAGGACGGTGTGTAATTAAAGTTTTAAATCAGCCAAACAGCTGAATCACAGGTAGAGCAGCAAATGGAATTGAACGGGGGACAAGTAGTATTTAAAATTCTCCTGGATTTTGCGAGCGCACAACGGGTGCCACCAGCTTTAGCCGACTAAGATAAGCTGCTTTATTGCAATATTTTTTTAATTTCTTCCAGTCACCCCAAACAAGGCCAAGGGCCACTCATGTTAAGGGGTTAGGATTCGCACGATGAAATGAAATAGGAAATCATTCAGCTGACAAAGAATTCAAAAGAGAAGCCGAACGACGAACAAATAAATTTGAAAAAGTAGAAGTTCTTCATTTAAGAAGTTTAAGAGTAAACGGATGACAAATTATAGCCAATCTGGTGTTTCTGGAAAACCTGCGAATAGATGGCATAAGTTGAAAAAGCTCCTGATTTAAAAGGACAAAGTAAAATGAGACATGCAACATTGAGCTGATGAGCCAAAGGTTCAAACCTACAGCCAAACTCTTGTCCGATCAGGTGGAAAACCCACGTTGGATTTGATCAAAAAGAGAAAGATGGCAGGCGGTAGTTCCAGACCAAACATGGGAACAGTACTTTAAACAGGGTCTAATGGTCACAATTTATATAATTTAAGTACTGTCTCAGGTGTAAGGAATCTGCTGGCCCATCTTTGATGCTTGACCATACAATGTAAACTCAAATCTATAATGTAAGTTTAAGAACGACCTTTACCATTAAATCAATACTTGTAAAGTTATTTATTACTCTATTAGACGAACATTCAAAAAAGTAAGTCAATGTGACCTTTTAGCATTTAGAATAGGTTACATGTCATTATCTTTACTGCAGTTTACAAAAAAATAAAACATTCTACAAATAATTTGACATTTGTAGCTTATCAAAGCATTTAAGAGATATTGATAACAAATAACTACCTCCGGACTTGGCTTGCCATAGAAATAAATTAACCGTTCACATTGTTGAGTCGTTAATCACACAGTAGTGATTGCGACTATTTGTATTGTTTGTATAGAAATGTGGAAACTATTGAAACATTGTCTATTAACATAGTCAACTAATTTTTTAGGGTATGACATATCTGGATATAATCATACATTACATTATCTTAACTGTACATACTGTTAAAAAATCATATGTTCATACTTGTTTAGAATTGCCCTTTGTTCGTGTTTACTTATTTTGTATATGTTTGAAAAAATTGTTACACTGGAACCATTTCAGATTAATTAAAAAGATTTTTTTTAATTGTCATTTTTATAGATTTAAATTTTGGTTGCAAAATTTCTTGATTGATTTTTAAAAGTCATGTTCTCTCCTTTTGAGCATGATCTTTTAGTCAAAACATCGCTATGCTTGTAATAAGTAATTCCGTTATCTGCAATTAACAATAATTTAAACGAACAAAAACAGTTAATTATATTTGGATATGGCAATGGCTTAAGAAAATGTATGAATGTCTCCACAATTGTGAATGAATGTATTAGAAAATAATTTTTTATTAGCAAATATTTGAAATTAAAAATACACAAAACGATAACAAGAACTGGTTCGAACATATTCAAAGATAAATCAAATTTTTTGGACTTAGATGGTCGAAGAGAATCATGGTATTTAATTAAAACAGATATAGGCCTATATCGTCTTTGTGAAAACAATTAAAAAGAAATTGTAGATGTTGTTCTATTTGAATGCAAAAAAACTGAGACCAATCAGAGATATGATATATTATGAATTAGAAAGAGACTTGTACAACAATGTTTCGATACGTACTGGGATGTTTTCATACATGGCTCTATAGAATACAAACACTATTTGTTCGTGTTGACCTTTCTTAATATATAAATGAACAACTGCCAACTATGTTTGACATTTATTGCCAAAAAAAAAATACATTAAGCCCGCTTGGCATACAAGATCAGATAGTTATAAGATATTAAGTGTTTAAATGACCACCTTTACTTTATAAATATGAATTCTCAGTTTCATTGTTTATTTTTTGTATTTATTTTTTGGTAGTTTATTGTAGGTAAGGATTTTCGTTTCTTGTAAATAGTTGTTTATTTCCCTGTATCTTTTGATTGTTTTGATTTTCATTTTTTTGCACCGTCGATGTGATGTGTGCCACTGTAAAAAATGTGATTCCGAATATAAAATAGTAAACTATTGATTCAATGTATACTCTTAATACATTATACAACTTGAAGATAAAAGAAGCCAAATAATGCTTAATTAGATATTCATAGAAACGTTGAATCATTATGCGATACTTTGTCGTCTACTATTTCTCACATTATAATTAAAAATCACAATACAATGAATTTTAATTTCTTTCTAAATCTAACGCAATTAGAGATTAATTAATTAATTAATTAATTTACACATTAAACAATTAATTAATTAAAATTAAATTATATATATATATATATAAGATGTGTATATATATATATATATATACAGAAGAAAACTCAACACCCTCCTAGAATATAAAGGCCATGTGATTAGTCGGATGAAGAGGTGAACATTTTCATTAAAATACGATGAATAGAAGAAGCTATTGTGTAATTTATTTTGATATTAGATGACGTACTATTATGCCCTGTTCAATCTGTAATTTCTTTCCATATTCGTCGAGGGAGGGTTATAACGAGTTCTTACGCACTCCGTACTGTTATTCTCAAGGGCAAACTATTAATGAAGGCCACAAACAAACCAACCAGAACTGTATTCTTATCATCGGCTGCACTGTCAAATGCAGATAATCTATCTTTTTAAAATTACATGGAGACCACGATCCGCAGCTAACATGACATTTTTCACCTTATTTACTTGGATAGTACTGTATATTGACTATTAATCATCCGTAGGTTTGATTTATAGAGAGAATTCAATATTCAGTGATAGAAAAAAAAGGGAAAGCTATTGAACGATTTTTTTTTCTTTTAAATAT
>NW_022699005.1:422026-435989 GCF_011630105.1 Anneissia japonica | reverse complement strand
ATATAATCCTAGATTGATATTCATACCAGTAGACCGAAACAATTTTAAGAGAATATTAACGAAATGCTTATTACCGAATGATTCCAAGTTAAAGTGATTGCTGTCGATCACGAATGCATTGTAGCCAAAATCTAAACTTAATGTGAATCTCAATTATGCTCTCAGCAGCTCATATTTGATTGGCGGCTCAGCACGCCTCCCACTTTCGCGCGCTTAATACAATGAGAATGTGCTGTCATACGGTCACGGTGTGGATTCAATAGAATTATCAACGACTTTTCACTGGAATGGGGATTTAGTTCCACATTCATAATGTTTGCACCTACACGCTGACACCAGACTACGCCCTTGAAATCACGTTAGCCAAACGGCGGAGCCACTTTAATTGATTTTGTTATTATTGTTTGATACGTATAGTACACTACACGCTATAGTTAAAAATGAGCTTGAGACACTGCTATATTGCCGATTACATGTATTAGGATATTAAATTAATTAATTAATTATTAATGCTGTCTATGATAACCGAACTTTCTGTACACATGATGAAGGCGATACGATGATGAGTGCGTGTGTGTTGCCAATAACATTCATGTTCTTGTAACGACAGTTGCTGGAATTTATCAATGTACCTTACATAACTTGAACTTGGGTGATATCTTTTCTGAAGTTTGCTCTAATTCTGTTACGTTTCAATTTTTATTAAGCATTGCATTATTCTTCCTGCTGTTTCTGGATTTTTAACATCCCGTCTCGTCTATGTGAGCATTAATACTATTCCGATTTTACGTCAAACACATTTAAATAACAATAACAAATCTTGTTTTGTGTGTTTTCGTTAACTATAGAAATAATGTGATGTTTTTATCAACGAAGTCTCATTATAAAGCTTAGGGAGTGGACTTATTTTAGTCGTGAAGAAACCGATTCTTTTGATGTTCACCCGTATGAGTAGTGTTTAGTTTCAAGTCCCTTTGGGCGTTGAAAAATAATAATATCACTCCAATACAAGTGATCCAACCATCGCACAATTCTAGGCATCAAAGTAAGCCTAGGGATTATTTAGCGCAATCATTAACGAACCGTGCAACTGCCAACATCACGGATGCAGTTGTTCAAATTGAATGTCAACCATAGATCATAGCAGGCTAGTTCAGAACGACTCCAGTTGCCTTTTCGAAGAGTTCATCCGATGCTTATTTGTCACATACTTATTTCAAGGGCTATATCATGGATTGCAGTAGCAAACCTAAATGAACTGTTCAACTATATACAACTTTCTTTCCACGAAGAACATTATTTCCGACGATGAATCCGGCTTTAGAAAACACTTTTCTGCTACTATAGTATAACATTTGCAAACACATGTGATAACTGGGTCAATGCTACGAATGAGGGTTGCCTCATCGGTCAGTTTTAATAGATTTGCATAAATTAGAAAATATCTTAACAACTAAATAGCCCATTTTACAACACATTAGTTTCACCACACATTGGCCGTGCTATTTTATGGGGCACAGGCAAAACAAACAAAATACAAAAGCTAGAAAACCTGGCGCTAAGCCTCTTAAAGCTTCACCCCTCACCAGCATTCAAATAGGTTTTAAAACGTTTTATGAGTGTGTCGCAAAGGGTGCAATACTAGGTTGACTGCTTAGCTCACTTAACATTACCCTACGGTATATCACCCAGAAACTTTCTACCGCAGTTCCAACTCGTCCATTGAGGACGAGAGCGGCCTCCAGAGGTGACTTGCACATACAGGAATGTTTCAGACGCTCTTTTACTTATTCTGCCCCAACATTATTTCCGACGATGAATCCGGCTTTAGAAAACACTTTTCTGCTACTATAGTATAACATTTGCAAACACATGTGATAACTGGGTCAATGCTACGAATGAGGGTTGCCTCATCGGTCAGTTTTAATAGATTTGCATAAATTAGAAAATATCTTAACAACTAAATAGCCCATTTTACAACACATTAGTTTCACCACACATTGGCCGTGCTATTTTATGGGGCACAGGCAAAACAAACAAAATACAAAAGCTAGAAAACCTGGCGCTAAGCCTCTTAAAGCTTCACCCCTCACCAGCATTCAAATAGGTTTTAAAACGTTTTATGAGTGTGTCGCAAAGGGTGCAATACTAGGTTGACTGCTTAGCTCACTTAACATTACCCTACGGTTTATCACCCAGAAACTTTCTACCACAGTTCCAACTCGTCCATTGAGGACGAGAGCGGCCTCCAGAGGTGACTTGCATTTACGGGAATGTTTCAGACGCTCTTTCACTTATTCTGCCCCTATTTTATAAAAAAATATATAACAATAATAACTAATTTAAATTTTATTTAATACATATTTTATTATGATTGTGTTAACAGCGTACTTATTATAAATGTTTATTTTATCTTCTAACTTATTATTCATCTATAATGTTTAAATCTGCATGTTTAGTATTATTATACTGTAGTAGGCCTTATTATATTGGACTACGTATATAGTTTTATACTTTTTTTTTGGTGATTTTTAAAGAGGACCCTGGATATCAACTGCCCTATGGGTTCAGCTGGGATGGTTACACTTTGAAATAATGTTGAAATACAGTTTATAAACATGCAGATGCAGATATTAATAATATTGATAATTGAATAATATGAGCTATTATCACCATCACTCTCCCCACACACTCCAGTAATAGGGAGCTTTCGATTGCATGACGACGGTAGGACGTATAGCGTAATGACGTCACTGAGTCATCTGCGCATGCGAGAACGTTAAGGTAACCTCGTTGAGTAGATTTTAAAATGCAATTTGGCCAAATCTACGTAGCTGCAGAGAACTTAAGACGCAAGGTAGGTCAGTCACACGTGAGTAATTCCGTTCTAGTGCTGCGTCGTCGCACAATTCGAAAGCTCTCTAGTATTAGGTAGTTTTCGCCGCACGACGTTAACCTTAACTTTAACGTTAGTACCAAAATTGCAGCGCGATAGCATGCGCAAATCCGTAACTAACATACGTCGAGCACGTAAAATCCTGAAATTAATGTACTCCGCAACGCATGATGAATACATTATGACGTCATCCGTTAAGGTTAACCTCGTGCGGCGCAAACTGCCTAGTAACTCATACGGTAGTATGACATGAGCTCAAATTATGCTAGAATCGCATGTACCTATGTTCTAACAGGAAATCTTAGAAAACTGGAAGAATACTTTGGTTAACCATGTATAAAAATAGAACGGTACTGCAACCAAAAAAAAAAAAAAAAAATAAATAAATAAATAAATAAATAAATAAAATTAAGCCTTGTAGATGAATAAACCCAAAACGACCACGTAATAATGTTCACTGTACATCATGGTTTTATAAAGTATATGGTAATATCTTCACGAAATACGGACAAAATTTTAATTCAAATAATATGCACTTAACTTGAAGTAGGCCTAATTATAATCTGAACTTTAACATTCATTGCACAGTAGGCAATGGGCACAGCAGTGACTCAATTCTTAGTAACCAATAATAAAACTTTTACACAGACCTAAACGTTTTATACGTTAGCATTCATTAATAATACATTTAATATACAGCATGATATGCTGCTATGACTACCGCAATTATCAGACTCCTTAAATTTCATATAATATTTTATGACATCCCACGGGATATCAGCCAACTGTGTTTAGTTTCTTTAATAATTGAGGTAAAATACTTAAAACTCACGCACAACAGCACACACAAATTTAACACTAAAACGTGTTGCTTACACAAACGCATAATCAAAAATGTTCAAAGGCGCTCAAACAGCAAACGCTTTAGCCTTCTCATGAAAGTCAACACAGGGACATCATTAAGTGTTGAGAAAGAGAATTCCACAGACAAGATGCAGTACATGTGAACCTCTTTTTTCCAAAAGACTCCAGTATATATCGTGGAAGTTAGAGGAGTTGTTGATTGAAAGAATTAGAGTACGGGATGATGTTGAAGTATTCTCCAATATAAGATCAGAAAGGTACAGCTCTTAATATATTGTCTAAAGGTGCAAGTTAGTTCAGTAAAAAAAAAAATAAGTAAAAGTATTTTAAAAATCAATGTTGATAATACCATAGCATAAGAGCTTATCGGGGGTGGATTTGGTGACTCACCATACCATACATACACCTATAATATGTTGATGTATACTATTCCTGCCAACTTGTCAATCATTTATGTTGTGAAAAAAGTGGCAGTTACGTAATTAAGTACAGTGATTAAGCGTAGTTGGTGTGAAAGCAATATTGATTACATGTTTCTGTAGATCATGTGAATTTAGATAATTATTTAGTTGAATGTGAACTGCCATTTCAGAAATTTGAAAGTCTACTGAGAGTACTGATATGGGTCTAAAGTTATTTTATTTGTATATCTTGTTAATAGGTGACTTACTTGATCATCTTTGTTGATGAAACGCGTCCACAATACTCACACTCAGGCCTGTGACATTATAAACATGGCCGGCCGAGAATGGTCAGCTGCTTGGAACTTATAACCCCGAGGTTCCCTAATGATAAATGATGCGCCAAATCGATTACATTATGGACTTGTCTAATAAATGGATGTAACATTGACATATTTAATGAAGAAGGAAAAGTATAATGGTTGAAAAACAAAACTAAAGACATTTTTTATGCAAAGTGTAACGACAGGCGAAGCTAATTTTGAGGAGGCGTATGATAAAATAATAACAATAAATAATAGTATTAATGACAATTATTATTGCATAACGATTACTTAACTATACATCTGGAAATTCAAGAACTAATGTCTTCTTAACAAAAAATAGGACGATAGAAAAACTAATAATAGCCATACATTGATGGAAATTAACAAGAAAAAAACAATAACACCATAAATAATAGGATAAGGGTTGATGTTATCTTAAAGGGGCTTAAAATTACGTCTCTCTATGGATGGAATCTGAAACCACCCACAACAAATTAAATTCAACAATTGCACTATGTACAGAATTTATTAGACACATGTTAAAACAATTATGTCTACTTTAGTTTACCAAGAAAACGTTTGTTTTGGTTATTCTTTGTTATTTGTTATTATTCGGCCTTTACCATACTTGAAATCATTAAACTATGTGGTGCCAAGTGGATTATCAGCCAATTTACGGACCCACTACACATAATTATAATCATGTTTTTGATTTTTATAATTTAATGTTTAATTCTTTCTCTGTTAATATTGTAGAACGTCAGAATGGTATAAATCAGAGTGGTCAAATAAATTATTGCAAAAAGCTTCATTAATTAATTATTCAAGACTTCATGTTTCTCCTAAATTACAAAAATATTTGTTGGACAAAAGAAATTTTCTTGGGGCAAGCCTAAAATTTAAATTAAAATATAATATACTACAAATGATATCATTAGAAAACAACATTTAACAACTCTTTCAAATGACCTTCTACTCTTTAACGATTATGATACATGGGAACTTTTTTCAACAACAAATGACGATATTAAACTTCAATGTGTTTTAGGAGGAGATTCAGTTTTTATTTGTGATGAATCTACCTCTATTTTTGATAATTTCTGTAAAAAAAATACATCATGAATGCTTGGGAGAAACGCTCACAACTAAAAAATTCACAACAATAGTTTACTGTAAATGTATTGTTACTTATCAAATTGTGTAATGTTAATTTTTTTTTACCACAAGTGGACTCTACATCGTAGTCTGTATTCCTTAAGTTTAGTAGGTCTACCTTGGTATTATCTTTTTGTTGTAAGACTTTTTCATCTTTAGATTATATATTTTTAGGTTAGTTATTTTAAGCATTTACTTTACATTTGACCTGTAAAGTATTTCTGAGTATGAAATGTGATGTGAAATGTGATCTCATCTAATTTCATGTTATTTTTCTTCCTTTCTTTAATTTTGTAATATTAATTTGTATACAGTCGATTGTTATTTATTTTGTTTGTTAAATTTTACCCTTTTTTTGTTTGTACGAACGCACCAATTGATATTGAGTGCCACCGATTCAAAGGTGTATGTTCAAATAAGTAAATAAATAAATACACAACAATCTGTTGAAATTAACGATAAAAAAACATTATCGCTATAAACATATGAGATTCGGTTAATCAGGAAATGTGTGGTGATGTATTTTTTTTTTTTGTAACTTTTGTACAGTAATAAGGTACGGTACTTAAGATGACACATGATCCATCATGCACCTCCAATGGATTTACCATTTGAGCCATTTTTAACTGCAAGACGACAACATAGGCCTAGTGTATTTGCCCCAAAGACTCAACAAAATTACTGGCTCAGATTTCTTTTCTATTTAAAATGTAGTTTGTCTTTCATTTGCAAAGGTCTTTCTAAAACTTAGGGTAAAGACGTAACAGTATACAATGTTGTGCTTTAGAATATTAATCTTGTATTCATGGCAGGAATTCAGTATATGCCCGACTGGGCTTCACATAATGATTATCTAAACATTATGATATGGGGGCTTCACATAATGATTATCTAAGCATCATGATATTGGGGGGAGAGGGAGTGGTTCGTAGTCTGTATTCCTTAAGTTTAGTAGGTCTACCTTGGTATTATCTTTTTGTTGTAAGACTTTTTCATCTTTAGATTATATATTTTTAGGTTAGTTATTTTAAGCATTTACTTTACATTTGACCTGTAAAGTATTTCTGAGTATGAAATGTGATGTGAAATGTGATCTCATCTAATTTCATGTTATTTTTCTTCCTTTCTTTAATTTTGTAATATTAATTTGTATACAGTCGATTGTTATTTATTTTGTTTGTTAAATTTTACCCTTTTTTTGTTTGTACGAACGCACCAATTGATATTGAGTGCCACCGATTCAAAGGTGTATGTTCAAATAAGTAAATAAATAAATACACAACAATCTGTTGAAATTAACGATAAAAAAACATTATCGCTATAAACATATGAGATTCGGTTAATCAGGAAATGTGTGGTGATGTATTTTTTTTGTAACTTTTTACAGTAATAAGGTACGGTACTTAAGATGACACATGATCCATCATGCACCTCCAACGGATTTACCATTTGAGCCATTTTTAACTGCAAGACGACAACATAGGCCTAGTGTATTTGCCCCAAAGACTCAACAAAATTACTGGCTCAGATTTCTTTTCTATTTAAAATGTAGTTTGTCTTTCATATGCAAAGGTCTTTCTAAAACTTAGGTTAAAGACGTAACAGTATACAATGTTGTGCTTTAGAATATTAATCTTGTATTCATGGCAGGAATTCAGTATATGCTCGACTGGGCTTCACATAATGATTATCTAAACATTATGATATGGGGGCTTCACATAATGATTATCTAAGCATCATGATATTGGGGGGAGAGGGAGTGGTGATGGTCGCCGAAGACCGGATCCCCACCTCTAACGTGTTAGATGGTTGGGTGGGGATCAGTTATGAGAATAATTTCACGCTAATTTAATATTATTTTTGGCTTTCAAGTCTGTCAAAATATGGGAGGGTGACAGGACAGAGGACGGTCCCTACGTCATTTAAACTTATGTCATTTATACAGGAGTGCAGATATACTGAATTATATTATCAACATATCACAAATCAGTGCACTCAAAATAAGACAACAATGAGTTTTTCTTACAAAATATTACACATCTTACAATGAACATCAACAGCCATAAAACACTCATTTCGTATTTGCACTGAAGAATAAGACAACGTATGATGAGTATTGTATGCATTATCACCATGCAATATTAAATAATCTTAAGTAATGACCGATGCTGCGTATTATTCTAAACTTGGTCACGTGATACTGTGAGACAATACTTTCATCGTAATTACTCGTAGATTCGCTTAAAATTTAATACTGCGCGTCAAGTTTATAGTAATAGACAGTAACCAACATAGAACATTTACATGTAAGCTGTCTTACTAAATCGTCCTGATTTATTCTATGCTATGAATCTGAAAGAATAATTAAGTCGATTTCTTTATCTTATAATAAACTTAAATAAAATAACTAATGTTTGCGAGAAACCATGCATATATACGATCCAGGTTCAACTACATTGCTATAATAAACAATAATAATAATAATAATAATAATAATAATAATAATAATAATAATAATAATAATAATAATAATAATAATAATAATAATAATAGTAATAATAATAATAATAATAATAATAATACGTAATAATAATAATAATAAATATAATAATAATAAAAACAATAACAACAATAATAATACTAAATAATACCTCGATAAACTCGTCTTATGCAGAAGCTTTGCGGGCAACAGAGATGCTGAAGTTTCGGTGGTAATTTATTATATTTCTATAACGAAGAGTGTGAGTTATTCTACATAAATATGATAGGCTATGTTGATAGCATGCTATATAATGCCAGAGAAGTGATGTGCGCGCTAAGTGATATAGCATCGACACGAGTTTTAATTTTGAACTCTTATTAGAATTATCGCCAATGGAGGTTTTAATTTAAATATAGATATAGATCAGAATTTATAGTAAAGCCAGTTATGTAGGCGGGAAAATCGTTGCTGATGAAACACCACCAATATACTATAATTGTTGATCATTGATCTGTGTTGCTTGTCTAGTATGCTATATTATTATATTAACTCATGGCAACATTGATTAATTGGTTTTAAAAAAAAACAAACAAACAAAAACAAAAACAAAGACAAAAATATAAACAAACAAAGCCAACGCTTTGTTGGTGTATACCAGCATGATAATTTGGTATTTATAATACTCAAAGTTAATGTATCGGTATCAGAGCCCTATTGAAGAAGGTTCTTAACGTCGCTCACATAGTTTTTGTAATGCAGTAATTATATAATATGCATCGCGTCACGAGGAAAACGTTAATTCCCTAAGTATCGGTTAATCTATTTATCCATTCCTCGTGTATTAATCTGCATTAATAGATAATCACGTGCTAATCTACATTTCAAAAGCGTTTCACTAAATTTACATCAATAAAATATACTCAACGATTAAACTATTGCATAGCTTATACAGTACATGAATATACATTGTTGTAAACATTTTCTTTCCTGAATGTTGGATTAACTGTACAACTGATTAGTGAGTTATGTTGAATCCGATAAGACAGATGTGTAAGATGTGTATAACCTGTGGTTTTCCACTGCCTGCAAACTTTATGCATTATTGATTATGGAGATTGTTTATGAGAATGATGGATTAAAGCTTAAAAGTTACTCAATGTATTGCCCAAAATGCAATACATTTTTATTTATAGTTTTCTAATAGATTATTATGTTCCATAAAGTTGTTCTTCCAATAAGATACAGGTTAAGCCTGGTTTACATAAACTCGCTTCACTGTCGCTAGTGTTTCCACTAAAATCTAGAAGGCTCATCGATTCATCAATCAGCATCCCTGGCGTAACGATTTTACAGAAACTCGACTTAATAGAGCACCATTTTAGAAAACTCGTTTAAAAATTAATGCCGGTCCTGTGTTCAACATGAATAATGCACTCTTTGTTTTGGAAAAGAGGAGAATTCTTGAGGATATCTATCTGCTCAATTTACCACCAGGGGTCCACTGTGAATTCCATGAATAACCAGGACCCAGCTATACACACGGTACGTTATTTGACTAGGACAAAAGAGGTACGGTACTTAACCTCATTCAACTTTGGCCTTAAGAGGAGCACTTCCTGCGCCCGAAGGTCATTGGCCCACGCGATTCAATATAAAACGCACTCGGTGACGCGCGCGCGCAACGGATTGTTTTTTAATGACGATCCGTTTAGACTACCGGAAATCAGCAGACAGCGTCGCGTCATCTAGCCCTCCCAAGAAGTGTAGTTGGAATCGTCTTACGACGCAGTGAGTGCCCCAGCTTTACGCGTTCACATTACATTTTTTTGTTGGCAAATCCACATTCATATCTCCAATAGGCCCATTTTCGTTTTTTTTTTTTCGTTTTTTTTTATTATTGCTGTACTAGATCCTATTTTAAGTTTTATAATATCCAGATTTTTTTCTGGGTAACGGTATATTGTTTGTAACATTTCTATATTAAAATATTTAGAGAATATTTTTTTGACATTGTTTATGAACTCTTGTAAATAAAACAAATAAACAAAACATCTGGCTTGTGGTTTTAAAAGCGGGCAGTCGACCGTCGTACGAGTAATCAAACTCGGTGAGCGCTAGACGACGCGACGCCGTCTACTGATTTTCGGTGGAAATCTGAACAGATCGTCATAAAATACTATCCGTTGCGCGAAACGCGTTGGCTTCTCCATACGGCAAACCGTCTTGTGCAGTGTGTGCGCCCGGCTTAATAAGCCGGTCACACACTGCGCCGACAGTGTTCCTCGGCGCTGACGGGATTTAATGGAGAAAGCAACGTGACGCCGAGGCTCGCAATGGATCGTTTAAAAAACAACGATCACTCTGGCGTCTTCAAGCGCTCAGGGGGAGCAGACGAGATGGATTCGTCAGCCGAGGGTCGTTGACCGTCCCCGTACGACACAGTGCTTGACTGATTTTACGGTAGAAAGGTAGTACCGCCGACACATTGTAGGTCGTTCTAATTCTACACATTAGCACAGGGGCCCTGGAGTTATATGTGAAAGATCCTGATAATATTGATTATATCCTTTTGAAGACTTCTAAAGCGCCGACATATTATTATGCCAAGTTCTTCTGATAATGAAACATAATTAACTGTTTATATCCTTTGGTAGCTTACACACTGTAAATCAGTGAAAATTTAATTGTTGTATTAGGGATATGTGTCTCATTGTATGCATAAATACTTTCATTTACCCAAGGAATTTTCAGAATTTAATATAGACAGTAATGGCATCTTTCATTGTTTATCAAATATTCGTGTAAATGCATATAGACAGCCGTTTGGATTAACGATCACAAACTATGTCTTTCGACATATAAATACTTTAAATCGCCTGACTGTGGTCTCCAATACATAACATCCACATGGGACGTTGGATGAATGAGAATCATTATTAATAGTATCAGGTTCGTATTCAAAACCATTATCACAATAACCGACCACGAATCTGGACATCGATAGATCAATAAAACTTATTAATCTTGAATACACAATCCACAATTACAATTCACTATAATCCTTAAACATGAACTTCCGATGAGGTTTTAAATACATCCATCATTCTATAGGCCTATATTGGAATTTTATCAAATAGTATTTTAAAAATACTGTAGTATTTAACACACTTACATTTTGGTTCGGATCAGGTGTGAACGCTCAAGGTGGGATCCAGTGCGAACGCTTAAGGTGAATTAATGTTTTCATTATTATTAATTGTTTTGTTTTTGTCTCATACTGTCTTATTAATCGTTTTGTTATTGTCTCACTGTCTTATTGTCCATGTCCTGTTTTGTATTTATATATATTTTTGTCATGATTATATATTTAAAAAATATATTGTAAAAATATATAGTCTTTATGAAGGCCTAAAGTGTTTTGTCTATTTTATAGGTAGGGGGTGTCCCGTATATGGTTGATCCTTTATATATTTATTTCTAAACACGGCTATACATTCGTAATGATTAACCCGTTATCTTTATTAAAGGCAGAATGTCATACCTTTTTGTTAAGGCTTACAATATAAAAAACAATAACTGCTCCGTACTGCACGACATCGCCGCCAATTAATTAGGGGCCCTTTCTAATAACATCGTATTAAGTTAGGCATATATTTAGGTTTTGAATATGCAACAAAACATGTAGCCGCACCTAATTCTTACCTGTGCGCTTCTCGTCGCTATTGGTATTCTAGAGGAAGAGGTAAATTTTTGTTTGCACACCATACGCTGAAATTATTATTATTATTTTTATAACATCGCGTTGCGTTCTCCATAATTCACCATAGCAAACCACACGAAAGTCTGAATCAACGCCTGGCCACATGAACCGGTAATTTCCGGAAGTGCACCGTGTATTTCGGCGATTATTTTCTATTCCAAAAACCTTTTGCATGACATACAAATAAAGAATTTTTCGGTCATCTTTCAAAGGAGTACGATATGCAGACAGAACAACAAATCTCGAGCATGCGAAAAGCTGGTAATTCACTGCACGAAGAGCTGGCCCCCACCGCCGGGGAGAAAAGCACAATTTGTCGGGAAGAAAAATAAAATTATATGTATTTTCTACATATTAGTAGACTCTAAAATCGATTAAAATAAGCCTTTGAAACCCCTAAATTGTCAAAATGTTCGGGGGCTTCGGTCCAGGACCACTTTAAAAACCTTTTAATCCCACTTTGCTTTCGTCTGGGAAATCTGACCCCTCGTCGGGGCATCGCCCCCCCCCCCGTCGGGGACCTCGGCCCCCCTGTCGGGCAAATCCTGGCGCCACCCCTACCGTCGGCCGGAGAGAATATTTTCACTCTCTATTAAGCGTTTGACGAGGCGCTGCCGTCTGCTGATTTTCAATGGCAGATTGAATAATATTCGTTAAAAACAATATGCTGCGCGCGCAGTCTCGTCGCGTTCCGTTTTCCATAAATATCGCGTCGGCCTGCAGCCGTCCGTCGGCGCAGTGTGTGTCCCCTGCAGCAAGGCTATATACATATTGATGTAAACGCAAGCAACCATACCATTGTGTTTATGCTTGCGTCACCGCGTCTCAATTACTCTAGTGTGAATCATGCTTAACCGGGATTTTAGGCCTAACAATTTCATTGTTTCTGTTGCGTGCCGTTGTCGCTCCCTGTTTAAATATGCTTTTATAAAACGCAAATTCTTCCTAAAAAGTCAGCTAAAACCTAGGCCTACATTATTTTCACTAAATTTCCGCAGTTTCAAATTTTATTTTATTAAAATAAGATAAGATAAGATAAGATAAGATAAGATAAGATCTTCAAAATATATATATATCCCTATCTATCTATCCATCCATCCATCCATCCATCCATCCATCCATCTATCCATCCATCCATCCATCCATCCATCCATCCATCCATCCATCTACCTATCTATCTATCTATCTATCTATCTATCTATCTATCTATCTATCTATCTATCTATCTATCTATCTATCTATCTATCTATCTATCTATCTATCTATCTATCTATCTATCTATCTATCTATCTATCTATCTATCTATCTATCTATCTATCTATCTATCTATCTATCTATCTATCTATCTATCTATCTATCTATCTATCTATCTATCTATCTATCTATCTATCTATCTATCTATCTATCTATCTATCTATCTATCTATCTATCTATCTATCTATCTATCTATCTATCTATCTATCTATCTATCTATCTATCTATCTATCTATCTATCTATCTATCTATCTATCTATCTATCTATCTATCTATCTATCTATCTATCTATCTATCTATCTATCTATCTATCTATCTATCTATCTATCTATCTATCTATCTATCTATCTATCTATCTATCTATCTATCTATCTATCTATCTATCTATCTATCTATCTATCTATCTATCTATCTATCTATCTATCTATCTATCTATCTATCTATCTATCTATCTATCTATCTATCTATCTATCTATCTATCTATCTATCTATCTATCTATCTATCTATCTATCTATCTATCTATCTATCTATCTATCTATCTATCTATCTATCTATCTATCTATCTATCTATCTATCTATCTATCTATCTATCTATCTATCTATCTATCTATCTATCTATCTATCTATCTATCTATCTATCTATCTATCTATCTATCTATCTATCTATCTATCTATCTATCTATCTATCTATCTATCTATCTATCTATCTATCTATCTATCTATCTATCTATCTATCTATCTATCTATCTATCTATCTATCTATCTATCTATCTATCTATCTATCTATCTATCTATCTATCTATCTATCTATCTATCTATCTATC